>NW_026962048.1:0-10000 GCF_032445375.1 Bacillus rossius redtenbacheri
ATAATTAACTGCCTAATTGCCTGCCTTATTAATTGCCTAATTGCCTGCCTTATTGTTTATCTAATTGCCTACCTAATTGCCTGCCTTCCTGCCTAAATAGCTGCCTAATTGACTTCAAAATTGCCTGCTGCCTATATTGCCTGCTTATCTAATTGCCTGCTTAAATGCCTGCCTAATAGCCTGACTAATTACCTACCTGCCTAATTGCCTGCCTCATTGCCTACCTAATTGCCTGCCTTATTAACTGCCTAATTGCCTGCCTAGCTACCTGCCTAATTGCCTGCCTAATTGCCTGCCTAATTGCCTGCCTAATTGCCTAGCTAATTAATTGCCTAATTGCCTGCCTAGTTAACTGCCTAATTAACTGCCTAATTGCCTGACTATTTGCCTGACTAATTGCCTGACTAATTACTTCCTAATTGCTTGCTTAATTGCTTGTCTAATTGCCATTCTTATTGCCTGCCTAATTAACTGCCTAATTACCTGCCTAATTGCCTGCCTTATTTCCTGCCTAATTAACTGCCAAATTGCCTGCATTATTGCCTGCCTATTTACCTGCCTAACTGCCTGCCTAAAAACTTGCCTGATTGCCTGCCTAATTGTCTGCCTAATTAACTGCCTTATTACTTGCCTAATTGCCTACCTGCCTAATTGCCTGCCGGCCTAATTGCCTGCTTAATTGCCTGTTTAATTAACTGCCTAATTGCAAGGCCTAATAAACTGCCTTATTAACTGCCTTATAGCCTTCTTAATTGCCTGCCTGCCTAAGTAACTTCCTGCAACTCGGCTTGCCTTATTGCTTGCCTAATAAACTGCTTAATTGCCTGCCTAATTGCCTGCCTAATTGCCTGCCTAATTAGCTGCGTAATAGCTTGCCTAATTAACTGCCTCTATGTCTGCCTAATTATCTGTCTTATTGCCTGCCTAATTAACTGCTTAATTCCCTGCTTAATTGCCTGCTTAATTAACTGTCTAATTGCCTACCAGATTGCCTGTCTAATTGTCTGCTCACTATTTGCCTGCCTAATTGCCTGCCTAATTGCCTGCCAATTGCCTGCCTAATTACCTTCCTAATTGCCTGCCTAATTACCTGCCAAATTGTCTGCCTGCCTAATTGCCTGCCTTATTGCCTGCTCAATTGGCTGTCTAATTGCCTGCCTATTTGCCTGCCTTATTACCTGCCTAATTAAATGCCTAATTGCCTGCCTAATTTGCTATCTAATTACCTGCCTATTTGCCTGCCTTATTGCCTGCTTAATTACCTGCCTAATTGCCTGCCTAATTAACTGCATAATTTCTTGCCTAATTAACTGCCTTATTGCCTGCCTAATTGCCTGCCTAACTGCATGCCTAATTGTCTGCCTAATTACCTGCCTAAATGCCTGCCTGCCTATTTGCCTGCCTTATTACCTGCCTAATTAAATGCCTAATTGCCTGCCTAATTTGCTATCTAATTACCTGCCTATTTGCCTGCCTTATTGCCTGCTTAATTACCTGCCTAATTGCCTGCCTAATTAACTGCATAATTTCTTGCCTAATTAACTGCCTTATTGCCTGCCTAATTGCCTGCCTAACTGCATGCCTAATTGTCTGCCTAATTACCTGCCTAAATGCCTGCCTGCGTAATTGCCTTCCTAATTGCCTGCTTAATTATCTGCCTAATTAATGCCTTATTGCCTGCCTAATTAACTGCCTAATTGCCTGCCTAATTATCTGCCTAATTGCCTGCCTTATTGCTTGCCTAATTGCCTTTTCAAATTGCCTGCCAAATTATCTGCTTATTTGCCTGCCTAATTAACTACCTAATTGCCTGCTCTATTGCCTGCCTAATTAACTGCCTAATTGCAACCAGATTGCCTGCCTAATTGTCTGCTCACTATTTGCCGGCCTAATTGCCTGCCTAATTACCTGCCTAATTGCCCGCCAAATTACCTGCCTAATTGTCTGCCTAATTTCCTGCCTAATTATCTGCCTAATTAAATGCCTAATTGCCTGCCTAATTGGCTGTCTAATGGCCTGCCTATTTGCCTGCCTAATTAAATGCCTAATTGCTTGCCTAATTGGCTGTCTAATTACCTGCCTATTTGCCTGTATTATTGCCTGCTTAATTACCTGCCTAATTGCCTACCTGCCTAATGCCTGCCTGCCTAATTGCCTTTTTAATTAACTGCCTAATTGCAAGGCCTAATAAACTGCCTAATTGACTGTCTTATAGCCTTCCTTATTGCCTGCCTAAGTAAATTCCTGCCTAATTGCTTGCCTAATTGCTTGCCTTATTTACTGCTTAATTGCCTGCCAAATTGCCTGCTTAATTGCCTGCATAGTTGCCTGCCTAATTAACTGCCTAATTGCCTGCCTCATTATTTGCCTAATTACCTGCCTAATTAACTGCCTTACTGCCTGCCTAATTGCTTGCCTGCTTAATTGCCTACCAAATTGCCTACATAATTGCCTGCATTCCTGCCTAATTGCCTGCCTAATTGACTTCATAATTGCCTGCCTTATTGCTTGCCTAATTGCCTGCCTTATTGCCTGCTTGCTACATTGCCTGCCTATCGAATTGCTTGCTTAATTGCCTGCCTAATTGCCTGATTTATTGCCTTCCTAATTGCCTGCTTAATTGCCTGCCTAATTAACTGCCAAATTGCCTGCCTGCCTAATTAACTGCTTAATTGCCTGACTGCCTAATTGCCTGACTACCTAGTTGTGTGCCTAGTTGCCTGCCTGTTTAATTAACTGCCTAATTGCCTGCCTAAATACATGCCTAATTGCCTGCCCAAATGCCTGCCTAATTGCCTGCCTAATTGCCTGCCTGACTAACTGCCTATTTGCCTGCCTTATTGCTTGCCTAATTGCCTGCCTTATTGCCTGCTTGCTATATTGCCTACCTATCTAATTGCCTGCTTAATTGCCTGCCTAATTGCCTGACTTTTTACCTACCTGCATAACTGCCTGCCTTTTTGCCTAATATCCTGCCTGCCTAATTGCCTGCTTCATAAACTGCCTAATTGCAAGGCCTAATAAATTGCCTTATTAACTGCCTTATAGCCTATCTAATTGCCTGCTTAATTATCTGTCTTATTTCCTGCCTAATTAACAGCTTAATTCCCTACTTAATTGCCTGCCTAATTAACTGCCTAATTGCCTACCAGATTGCCTGCCTAATTATCTGCTTACTATTTGCCTACCTAATTGCCTGCCTCATTGACTTAATAATTGACTGCCTTATTAACTGCCTAATTGCCTGCCTTATTGCATGCCTTATTGCCTGCCTAATTGCCTGCCTAATTACCTGCCAAATTGCCTGCTTGCCCAATTAACTGCTTAATTGCATGTTTAATTGCCTGCCTGCCTAATTGCCTGCCTGCTTAATTGCTTAGCTAATTAACTGCCTAATTGCCTCCTTAATTGCCTGCTTAATTGCTTGCCTAATTGCCTGCCTAATTACCTGCCAAATGACTTGCCTGCCTAATTAACTGCCTAATTGCCTACCAGATTGCCTGCCTAATTGTCTGCTCACTATTTGCATGCCTAATTGCCTGCCTAATTGCCTGCTAATTGCCTGCTTAATTACCTGCCTAATTTCCTGCCTAATTTCCTGCCTAATTACCTGCCTAATTGTCTGCCTGCCTAATTGCCTGCCTAATTTCCTGACTAATTTTCTGCCTAATTATCTGCCTAATTAAATACTTAATTGCCTGCCTAATTGGCTGTCTAATGGCCTGCCTATTTGCCTGCCTTATTGCCTGCCTAATTAAATGCCTAATTGCTTGCCTAATTGGCTGTCTAATATCCTGCCTATTTGCCTACCTTATTGCCTGCCTTTTTGCCTGCTGAATTACCTGCCTAATTGCCTGCCTAATTGCCTGCCTAATTACCTGCCAGATTGCCTGCTTGCCTATTAAACTGCTTAATAGCCTGCCTGCCTAATTAACTGCACAATAGCCTGCCTTATTAGGGGCCTAATTAACTGCCTAATTGCCTGCCTAATTAAGTGCCTAATTGCCTGCCTAATTAACTGCCTAATTGCCTAACTAATTAACTGCCTAATTGCCTGCTTAATTGCCTGCCTAATTACTGCCTATTTGCCTACCTAATTAATTGCCTAATTAACTAGCTAATTGCCTGCCTAATTATCTGCCTAATTGCCTGCCTAATTGCCTGCCTAATTGCCTGTCCAATTGCCTGCCAATTATCTGCTTAATTGCCTGCCTAATTAACTACCTAATTGCCTGCTCTGTTGCCTGCCTAATTACTTGCCTAATTGCCTGCCTAATTTAATGCCTAATTAACTGCCTAATTGCCTGCCTAATTAACTGCCTATTTCCTGCCTAATTGCCTGCCGAATTAACTGCCTAATTGCCTGCCTAATCATCTGTCTTATTGCATGCCTAATTAACTGCTTAATTCCCTGCCTAGTTGCCTGCCTAATGGCCTGCCTAATTGCCTCCTTAATTAACTGCCTAATTGCCTGCCTAATTATCTCCCTAATTGCCTACCTAATTAACTGCCAACTGCCTGCTTTATTGCTTGCCTGCCTAATTGCCTACCTAATTGCCTACCTTATTGCCTGCCTTCCTGCCTAATTGCCTGCCTTCCTGCCTAATTGCCTGCCTAATTGACTTCATAATTGACTGCCTTATTAACTACCTAATTGCCTACCTTATTAACTGCCTAATTGCCTGCCTAATTGCCTGCCTAATTGCCTGCCTAATTGCCTGCGTAATTACCTGCCAAATTGCCTGCTTAATTGCCCGCCTAATTGCCTGTCTAATTGCTTGCATAATTATCTGCCTTATTGCCTGCCTAATTGCCTGCCTAGTTGCCTGCCTAATTAACTGCCTAATTGCCTGCCTAATTATTTGCCTAATTACATGCCTAATTAACTGCCTTACTGCCTGCCTAATTGCTTGCCTGCCTAATTGCCTACCAAATTGCCTACCTAATTGTTTGCCTTCGAATTTAATTTACTGCCTAATTGCCTGCATAATTAACTGCCTAATTGCCTGCCTAATTAACTGCCTAATTGCCTGCCTAATTAACTGCCTAATTGCCTGCCTTATTGTTTATCTAATTGCCTACCTAATTGCCTGCCTTCCTGCCTAATTAGCTGCCTAATTGACTTCAAAATTTGCCTGCTGCCTATATTGCCTGCCTAACTAATTGCCTGCTTAAATTCCTGCCTAATTGCCTGACTAATAACCTACCTGCCTAATTGCCTGCCTCATTGCCTACCTAATTGCCTGCCTTATTAACTGCCTAATTGCCTGCCTAGCTACCTGCCTAATTGCCTACCTAATTGCCTGCCTAATTGCCTGCCTAATTGCCTGCCTAATTGCCTTCCTAATTGCCTAGCTAATTAATTGCCTAATTGCCTGCCTAGTTAACTGCCTAATTAACTGCCTAATTGCCTGCCTAATTATTTGCCTTACTGCCTGCCTAATTGCTTGCTGCTAATTGCCTACCTAATTGCCTGCCTTCCTGCCTAATTGCCTGCCTAATTGACTTCATAATTGCCTGCATTATTAACTGCAAATTGCCTGCCTAATTACCTGCCTAACTGCCTGCCTATTTGCCTGCCTGAATGCCTTCCTAATTGCCTGCCTGATTAACTGCGTAATTACCTGCCTGATTAACTGCCTAATTTCCTGCCTTATTAACTGCCTAATTTACTTCATAATTGCCTGCCTTATTAACTGCCTAATTGCCTGCCTAATTAATTGCCTAATTGCCTGCCTAATTGCCTGCCTAATTAACTGCCTAATTGCCTGCCTAATTAACTGCCTAATTGCCTGCCTAATTATTTGCCTAATTACCTGCCTAATTAACTGCCTTACTGCCTGCCTAATTGCTTGCCTGCTAAATGCCTACCTAATTGCCTGCCTTCCTGCCTAATTGCCAGCTTAATTGATTTCATAATTGCCTGCCTTATTAACTGCTAATTGCCTTCCTAATTACCTGCCTAACTGCCTGCCTATTTGCCTGCCTGATTGCCTGCCTAATTGCCTGCCTGATTACCTGCCTAATTGTCTGCATGCCTAATTGCCTGCCTAATTTCCTGACTAATTTTCTGCCTAATTATCTGCCTAATTAAATACTTAATTGCCTGCCTAATTATTTGCCTAATTACATGCCTAATTAACTGCCTTACTGCCTGCCTAATTGCTTGCCTGCCTAATTGCCTACCAAATTGCCTACCTAATTGCCTGCCTTCGAATATAATTTACTGCCTAATTGCCTGCATAATTAACTGCCTAATTGCCTGCCTTATTAATTGCCTAATTGCCTGCCTTATTGTTTATCTAATTGCCTACCTAATTGCCTGCCTTCCTGCCTAAATAGCTGCCTAATTGACTTCAAAATTGCCTGCTGCCTATATTGCCTGCTTATCTAATTGCCTGCTTAAATGCCTGCCTAATAGCCTGACTAATTACCTACCTGCCTAATTGCCTGCCTCATTGCCTACCTAATTGCCTGCCTTATTAACTGCCTAATTGCCTGCCTAGCTACCTGCCTAATTGCCTGCCTAATTGCCTGCCTAATTGCCTGCCTAATTGCCTAGCTAATTAATTGCCTAATTGCCTGCCTAGTTAACTGCCTAATTAACTGCCTAATTGCCTGACTATTTGCCTGACTAATTGCCTGACTAATTACTTCCTAATTGCTTGCTTAATTGCTTGTCTAATTGCCATTCTTATTGCCTGCCTAATTAACTGCCTAATTACCTGCCTAATTGCCTGCCTTATTTCCTGCCTAATTAACTGCCAAATTGCCTGCATTATTGCCTGCCTATTTACCTGCCTAACTGCCTGCCTAAAAACTTGCCTGATTGCCTGCCTAATTGTCTGCCTAATTAACTGCCTTATTACTTGCCTAATTGCCTACCTGCCTAATTGCCTGCCGGCCTAATTGCCTGCTTAATTGCCTGTTTAATTAACTGCCTAATTGCAAGGCCTAATAAACTGCCTTATTAACTGCCTTATAGCCTTCTTAATTGCCTGCCTGCCTAAGTAACTTCCTGCAACTGGGCTTGCCTTATTGCTTGCCTAATAAACTGCTTAATTGCCTGCCTAATTGCCTGCCTAATTGCCTGCCTAATTAGCTGCGTAATAGCTTGCCTAATTAACTGCCTCTATGTCTGCCTAATTATCTGTCTTATTGCCTGCCTAATTAACTGCTTAATTCCCTGCTTAATTGCCTGCTTAATTAACTGTCTAATTGCCTACCAGATTGCCTGTCTAATTGTCTGCTCACTATTTGCCTGCCTAATTGCCTGCCTAATTGCCTGCCAATTGCCTGCCTAATTACCTTCCTAATTGCCTGCCTAATTACCTGCCAAATTGTCTGCCTGCCTAATTGCCTGCCTTATTGCCTGCTCAATTGGCTGTCTAATTGCCTGCCTATTTGCCTGCCTTATTACCTGCCTAATTAAATGCCTAATTGCCTGCCTAATTTGCTATCTAATTACCTGCCTATTTGCCTGCCTTATTGCCTGCTTAATTACCTGCCTAATTGCCTGCCTAATTAACTGCATAATTTCTTGCCTAATTAACTGCCTTATTGCCTGCCTAATTGCCTGCCTAACTGCATGCCTAATTGTCTGCCTAATTACCTGCCTAAATGCCTGCCTGCGTAATTGCCTTCCTAATTGCCTGCTTAATTATCTGCCTAATTAATGCTTTATTGCCTGCCTAATTAACTGCCTAATTATCTGCCTAATTGCCTGCCTTATTGCTTGCCTAATTGCCTTTTCAAATTGCCTGCCAAATTATCTGCTTATTTGCCTGCCTAATTAACTACCTAATTGCCTGCTCTATTGCCTGCCTAATTAACTGCCTAATTGCCTGCCTAATTAACTGCCTTATTAACTGCCTAATTGCCTGCCTAATTAACTGCCTAATTAATTGCCTAATTGCCTGCCTTATTAACTGCCTAATTGCCTGCCTTATTTACTGCCTGTTTCCTGCCTTCTTGCCTACCTAATTGCCTGCCGAATTAACTGCCTAATCATCTGTCTTATTGCATTCCTAATTAACTGCTTAATTCCCTGCCTAATTGCCTGCCTAATTGCCTGCCTAATTGCCTGCCTAATTGCCTCCCTAATTAACTGCCTAATTGCCTGCCTAATTATCTGACTAATTGCCTACCTAATAAACTGCCTTACTGCCTGCCTAATTGCTTGCCTGCCTAATTGCCTACCTAATTGCCTACCTTATTGCCTGCCTTCCTGCCTAATTGCCTGCCTAATTGACTTCATAATCGCCTGCCTTATTAACTGCCAAATGCCTACCTTATTAACTGCCTAATTGCCTGCCTTATTGCCTGCCTAATTGCCTGCCTAATTGCCTGCCTTATTGCTTGCCTAATTAACTGCCTAATTGCCTCCTTAATTGCCTGCTTAATTACTTGCCTGATTGCCTGCCTAATTACCTGCCAAATGAATTGCCTACCAAATTAACTGCTTTATTGCCTGCCTAATTACCAGCCTGCCCTATTTCTTGCCTGCTTAATTGCCTGCCTGATTAGCTACGTAATTGCTTGCCTAATTAACTGCCTTATTGCCTGCCTAATTGCCTGCTTAATTATCTGTCTTATTGCCTACCTAATTACTACTTAATTCCCTGCTTAATTGCCTGCCTAATTAACTGCCTAATTGCAACCAGATTGCCTGCCTAATTGTCTGCTCACTATTTGCCGGCCTAATTGCCTGCCTAATTACCTGCCTAATTGCCCGCCAAATTACCTGCCTAATTGTCTGCCTAATTTCCTGCCTAATTATCTGCCTAATTAAATGCCTAATTGCCTGCCTAATTGGCTGTCTAATGGCCTGCCTATTTGCCTGCCTAATTAAATGCCTAATTGCTTGCCTAATTGGCTGTCTAATTACCTGCCTATTTGCCTGTATTATTGCCTGCTTAATTACCTGCCTAATTGCCTACCTGCCTAATGCCTGCCTGCCTAATTGCCTTTTTAATTAACTGCCTAATTGCAAGGCCTAATAAACTGCCTAATTGACTGTCTTATAGCCTTCCTTATTGCCTGCCTAAGTAAATTCCTGCCTAATTGCTTGCCTAATTGCTTGCCTAATTTACTGCTTAATTGCCTGCCAAATTGCCTGCTTAATTGCCTGCATAGTTGCCTGCCTAATTAACTGCCTAATTGCCTGCCTCATTATTTGCCTAATTACCTGCCTAATTAACTGCCTTACTGCCTGCCTAATTGCTTGCCTGCTTAATTGCCTACCAAATTGCCTACATAATTGCCTGCATTCCTGCCTAATTGCCTGCCTAATTGACTTCATAATTGCCTGCCTTATTAACTGCCTAATTGCCTGCTTAATTGACTTCATAATTGCCTGCCTTATTAACTGCCTAATTTCCTGCCTTATGACCTGCCTAATTGCATGCCCAATTGCCTGCTTAATTAACTGCCTAATTGCCTGCAGAATGCCTGCCTAATTGCCTGCCTAATTAACTTCCTAATTGCCTGCCTGGCTAACTGCCTATTTGCCTACCTTATTGCTTGCCTGCCTTATTGCCTGCTTGCTATATTGCCTGCCTATCGAATTGCCTGCTAAATTGCCTGCCTAATTGCCTGACTAATTGCCTTCCTAATTGCCTGCTTAATTGCCTGCCTGACTAACTGCCTATTTGCCTGCCTTATTGCTTGCCTAATTGCCTGCCTTATTGCCTGCTTGCTATATTGCCTACCTATCTAATTGCCTGCTTAATTGCCTGCCTAATTGCCTGACTTTTTACCTACCTGCATAATTGCCTGCCTTTTTGCCTAATATCCTGCCTGCCTAACTGCCTGCTTCATAAACTACCTAATTACCTTCCTAGTTAACTGCCTAATTAACTGCCTAGTTGCTTGACTAATTGCCTGACTAATTAACTGCCTAATTGCTTGCTTTAATGCTTGTCTAATTGCCGGCCTATTGCCTGCCTAATTAACTGCCGAATTACCTGCCTAATTGCCTGCATTATTTCCTGCCTAATTA
>NW_026962049.1:0-10000 GCF_032445375.1 Bacillus rossius redtenbacheri
TTGTCTAATTATCTGCCTTATTGCCTGCCCAATTACCTGCTTAATTATCTGCTTAATTGCCTGCCTAATTAACTGCTTAATAATCTGCCTAATTGCCTGCCTAATTGCCTGCTTAATTATGTGTCTAATTGATTGCCTTATTGACCGCCTAATTAACTGCCTAATTGCCTGCCTAATTATATGCCTAATAGCCTGCCTAATTTCCTGCCTAATTACCTGCCAAATTGCCTGCCTGCCTAATAAACTGCTTAATTAACTACCTGAATGCCTGCCTAATTGACCGCCTAATTAACTGCTTAATAGCCTGCCTAATTGCCTGCCTAATTACCAGCCAAATTGCCTGGCTGCCTAATTAACACCTTAATTGCTTGCTCGCCTTATTGCTTGCCTAATTAACTGCATAATAGCCTGCTTAATTACCTGCCTAATTGCCTGCCTAATTGCCTGCCTAATTGCTTGACTAATAAACAGCCTTATTGCCTGCCTAATTGCCTGCTTAATTGCCTGCCTATTTGCCTGCCTAATTAACTTCCTAATTGCCTGCCTAATTGCCTGCCTAATTAACTGCCTAATTGCATGCCTTATTATCTGCTAATTGCCTGCCTAATTAACTGCCTAAGTGCCTGCCTAATTGCCTGCCTAATAAACTGCCTGATTGCCAGCTTAATTATCTGCCCAATTGCCTACCTAATCATCTGCTTAATTGCCTGCCTAATTAACAGCCTAATTAACTGCCTAATTAACTGCCTAATTGCCTGTTAATTAACCGCCTAATTAACTGCCTAATTGACTGCCAAATTGACCTCCTAATTAACTGCCTAATTGCCTGTCTAATTAACTGCCTAATTAACTGCCCAATTGCCTGCCTAACTAACTGCCTAATTAACTGCCTAATTGCCTGCCTAATTGACCGCCTAATTAACTCTCTAATTGCCTGTCTAATTATCTGCCTTATTGCCTGCCCAATTACCTGCTTAATTATCTGCTTAATTGCCTGCCTAATTAACTGCTTAATAATCTGCCTAATTGCCTGCCTAATTGCCTGCTTAATAATGTGTCTAATTGATTGCCTTATTGACCGCCTAATTAACTGCCTAATTGCCTGCCTAATTATAAGCCTAATAGCCTGCCTAATTTCCTGCCTAATTACCTGCCAAATTGCCTGCCTGCCTAATAAACTGCCTAATTAACTACCTGAATGCCTGCCTAATTGCCTGCCTAATTAACTGCCTAATTGCCTGCCTAATTGACCGCCTTATTTACTGCTTAATTGCCTGCTTTATTATCTGCCTAATTAACTGCCTAATTATCTGCTTAATTGCCTGCCTAATAACTGCCTAATTATCTTCTTAATAGCCTGCCTATTTAACTGCCTAATTAACTGCCCAATTGCCTGCCTAATTAAATGGCTAATAAACTGCCCAATTGCCTGCCTAACTGACCTCCTAATTAACTGCCTAATTGCCTGCCTAATTGCCTGCCTAAATATCTGCCTAATAGCCTGCCTAATAGCCTGCTTTATTACCTGCCAAATTGCCTGCCTTCCTAATAAACTGTTTAATTGCCTGCCTAATTGCCTGCCTGCCTAATTGCCTGCCTGCCTAATTGCCTGCCTGCCTAATTGCATGCCTAATTAACTACCTAATTGCCTGCCTAAATGCCTGTCTAATAAACTGTTTTATTGCCTGCACTATTGCCTGCTTAATTGCCTTCCCAATTGCCTGCCTAATTGCCTGTCTAATTAACTGCCTTATTGCCTGCTTAATTGCCTGCCTAATTAACTGCACAATTGCCTGCCTAATTTACTGCTTAATTAAATGCCTAATTACCTGTCTAATTAACTGTCTAATTAACTGCGCAAATGCCCGCATAATTAACTGCCTAATTAACTGCCTAATTGCCTGCCTAATTGACCGCCTAATTAACTGCCTAATTGCCTGCTTAATTATCTGCCTAATTGCCTGCCTAATTATCTGCTTAATTTCCTGCCTAATTAAATGCCTAATTATCTGCTTAATTGCCTGCCTAATTAACTGCCCAATTGCCTGCATAATTAACTGCCTAATTAACTGCCAAATGCCTGCCTAATTGAAAGCCTAATTAACTGCCTAATTGCCTGCTTAATTGCCTGCCTAATTGCCAGCCTAATTTACTCCCTAATTGCTTGCCTAATTGCCTGCCTAATTAACTGCCTAATTGCCTGTTTTATTATGTGCCTAATTGCCTGCCTAATTAACTGTCTAAGTGCCTGCCTAATTGCCTGCCTAATTAACTGCCTGATTGCCTGCTTAATTATCTGCCTAATTGCCTGCAAATTAACTACCTAATTGCCTGCCTAATTGCCTGCCTAATTAACTACCTAATTAACTGCACACTTGCCTGCCTAATTAACGGCCTAATTAAATGCCTAATTGCCTGCCTAATTAACTGCCTAATTGCCTGCTTAATTATCTGCCTAATTGCCTGCCTAATTATCTGCTTTATTGCCTGCCTAATTAACTGCCTAATTATCTGCCTAATTGCCTTCCTAATTACCTGCCTAATTATTTGCCCAATTGCCTGCCTTATTACCTGCCAAATTGACTGCCTTCGTAATAAACTGCCTTATTGCCTGCCTATTTGCCTGCTTAATTGCCTTCCCAATTGCCTGCCTAATTGCCTGTCTAATTAACTGCCTTATTGCCTGCCCAATGGCCTGCCTAATTAACTGCACAATTGCCTGCCTAATTAACTGCCTAATTAAATGCCTAATTGCCTGCCTAATTGACCTTTTAATTAACTGCCTAATTGTCTGCCTAATTATCTGCCTAATTGCCTGCCTAATTATCTGGTTAATTGCCTGCCTAATTAACTGCCTAATTATCTGCTTAATTGCCTGCCTAATTAACTGCCTAATTAACTGCCAAATTGCCTGCCTAATTAACTGCCTAATTAACTGCCCAATTGCCTGTCTAATTAACCGCCTAATTAACTGCCTAATTGCCTGCCTAATAAACTGCCTAATTAACTGCCTAATTGCATGCCTAATTAACCGCCTAATTAACTGCCTAATTGCCTGCTTAATTATCTGCCTAATTGCCTGCCTAATCATCTGCTCAATTGCCTGCCGTATTAACTGCCTAATTATATGCTTAATTGCCTGCCTTATTAACTGCCTAATTAACTGCCCAATTGCCTGCCTAATTACCTGCCTAATTAACTGCCCAATTGCCTGCCTAATTGACCGCCTAATTAACTGCCTAATTGCCTGCTTAATTATCTTTCTAATTGCCTGCCGAATTAACTGCCTAATTGACTGCCTAATTGTAAGCCTAATTGCCTGCCTAATTATCTGCCTAATTGCCTGCCTAATTAACTGCCTTATTAACTGCCTAATTGCCTGCCTAATTAACTGCCTAAGTGCCTGCCTAATTGCCTGCCTGATTAACTGCCTGATTGCCTTCTCATATATCTGAATAATTACATGCCTAATTAACTGCCTATTTGCCTGCCTAAATGCCTGCCTAATTGCCTGCCTAATTATCTGCTTAATTGCCTGCCTAATAAACTGCCTAAGTGCCTGCCTAATTGCCTGCTTAATTATCTGCCTAATTAACTTCTTAACTGCCCAATTGCCGGCCTAAATAACTGCCTAATTAACTGCCTAATTGCCTGCCTAATTGACCGCCTAATTAACTGCCTAATTGCCTGTCTAATTATCTGCCTTATTGCCTGCCCAATTACCTGCTTAATAATCTGCTTAATTGCCTGCCTAATTAACTGCTTAATAATCTGCCTAATTGCCTGCCTAATTGCCTGCTTAATTATGTGTCTAATTGATTGCCTTATTGACCGCCTAATTAACTGCCTAATTGCCTGCCTAATTATATGCCTAATAGCCTGCCTAATTACCTGCCAAATTGCCTGCCTGCCTAATAAACTGCTTAATTAACTACCTGAATGCCTGCCTAATTGACCGCCTAATTAACTGCCTAATAGCCTGCCAAATTGCCTGCCTAATTACCTGTTAAATTGCCTGCCTGCCTAATTAACAGCTTAATTGCTTGCTCGCCTTATTGCTTGCCTAATTAACTGCATAATAGCATGCTTAATTACCTGCCTAATTGCCTGCCTAATTGCCTGCTTAAGTGCCTGCTTTATTATCTGCCTAATTGCCTGCCTAATTGCCTGCCTAATTAACTACCTAATTAACTGCACAATTGCCTGCCTAATTAACTGCCTAATTAAATGCCTAATTGCCTGCCTAATTAACTGCCTAATTGCCTGCCTAATTGACCGCCTTATTTACTGCTTAATTGCCTGCTTTATTATCTGCTAATTGCCTGCCTAATTATCTGCTTAATTGCCTGCCTAATAACTGCCTAATTATCTTCTTAATAGCCTGCCTATTTAACTGCCTAATTAACTGCCCAATTGCCTGCCTAATTAACTGCCTAATAAACTGCCCAATTGCCTGCCTAACTGACCGCCTAATTAACTGCCTAATTGCCTGCCTAAATATCTGCTTAATAGCCTGCCTAATAGCCTGCTTTATTACCTGCCAAATTGCCTGCCTTCCTAATAAACTTTTTAATTGCCTGCCTATTTGCCTGCCTGCCTAATTGCCTGCCTGCCTAATTGCATGCCTAATTAACTACCTAATTGCCTGCCTAAATGCCTGTCTAATTAACTGTTTTATTGCCTGCACTATTGCCTGCTTAATTGCCTTCTTAATTGCCTGCCTAATTGCCTGTCTAATTAACTGCCTTATTGCCTGCCCAATTGCCTGCCTAATTAACTGCACGATTGCCTGCCTAATTTACTGCTTAATTAAATGCCTAATTACCTGTCCTATTAACTGCCTAATTAACTGCCCAATTGCCCGCCTAATTAACTGCCTAATTAACTGCCTAATTGCCTACCTAATTGACCGCCTAATTAACTGCCTAATTGCCTGCTTAATTATCTGCCTAATTGCCTGCCTTATTATCTGCTTAATTGCCTGCCTAATTAAATGCCTAATTATCTGCTTAATTGCCTGCCTAATTAACTGCCCAATTGCCTGCATAATTAACTGCCAAATGCCTGCCTAATTGACAGCCTAATTAACTGCCTAATTGCCTGCTTAATTATCTGCCTAATTGACTGCCAAATTATCTGCTTAATTGCCTGTCTAATTAACTGCCTAACTATCTGCTTAATTGCCTGCCTAATTAACTGCTAATTAACTGCCCAATTGCCTGCCTAATTAACTGCTTAATTAACTGACCAATTGCCTGCCTAATTGACCGCCTAATTAACTGCCTAATAGCCTGCCTAATTACCTGCCAAATTGCCTGCCTGCCTAATTAACTGCTTAATTGCCTGCATATTTGCCTGCTTGCCTAATTGCTTGCCTAATAACTGCATAATTGCCTGCTAAATTACCTGCCTAATTGCCTGCCTAATTTCTTGACTAATAAACTGCCTTATTGCCTGCCTTATTGCCTGCTTAATTTCCTGCCTAATTGCCTGCCTAATTTAATTCCTAATTGCCTGCCTAATTGCCTGCCTAATTAACTGCCTAATTGCCTGCCTTATTATGTGCCTAATTGCCTGCCTAATTAAATGCCTAATTATCTGCTTAATTGCCTGCCTTATTAACTGCTTAATTATATGCCTAATTGCCTGCCTAATTGCCTGCTTAAATTACTACCTAATAAACTGCACAATTGCCTGCCTAATTAAATGCCTAATTAAATGCCTAATTGCCTGTCTAATTAACCGCCTAATTAACCGTCTAATTGCCTGCCTTATAAACTGCCTAATTAACTTACTAATTGCCTGCCTAATTGACCGCCTTATTTACTGCTTAATTGCCTGCTTTATTATCTGCCTAATTAACTGCCTAATTATCTGCTTAATTGCCTGCCTAATAACTGCCTAATTATCTTCTTAATAGCCTGCCTATTTAACTGCCTAATTAACTGCCCAATTGCCTGCCTAATTAAATGGCTAATAAACTGCCCAATTGCCTGCCTAACTGACCTCCTAATTAACTGCCTAATTGCCTGCCTAATTGCCTGCCTAAATATCTGCCTAATAGCCTGCCTAATAGCCTGCTTTATTACCTGCCAAATTGCCTGCCTTCCTAATAAACTGTTTAATTGCCTGCCTAATTGCCTGCCTGCCTAATTGCCTGCCTGCCTAATTGCCTGCCTGCCTAATTGCATGCCTAATTAACTACCTAATTGCCTGCCTAAATGCCTGTCTAATAAACTGTTTTATTGCCTGCACTATTGCCTGCTTAATTGCCTTCCCAATTGCCTGCCTAATTGCCTGTCTAATTAACTGCCTTATTGCCTGCTTAATTGCCTGCCTAATTAACTGCACAATTGCCTGCCTAATTTACTGCTTAATTAAATGCCTAATTACCTGTCTAATTAACTGTCTAATTAACTGCGCAAATGCCCGCATAATTAACTGCCTAATTAACTGCCTAATTGCCTGCCTAATTGACCGCCTAATTAACTGCCTAATTGCCTGCTTAATTATCTGCCTAATTGCCTGCCTAATTATCTGCTTAATTTCCTGCCTAATTAAATGCCTAATTATCTGCTTAATTGCCTGCCTAATTAACTGCCCAATTGCCTGCATAATTAACTGCCTAATTAACTGCCAAATGCCTGCCTAATTGAAAGCCTAATTAACTGCCTAATTGCCTGCTTAATTGCCTGCCTAATTGCCAGCCTAATTTACTCCCTAATTGCTTGCCTAATTGCCTGCCTAATTAACTGCCTAATTGCCTGTTTTATTATGTGCCTAATTGCCTGCCTAATTAACTGTCTAAGTGCCTGCCTAATTGCCTGCCTAATTAACTGCCTGATTGCCTGCTTAATTATCTGCCTAATTGCCTGCAAATTAACTACCTAATTGCCTGCCTAATTGCCTGCCTAATTAACTACCTAATTAACTGCACACTTGCCTGCCTAATTAACGGCCTAATTAAATGCCTAATTGCCTGCCTAATTAACTGCCTAATTGCCTGCTTAATTATCTGCCTAATTGCCTGCCTAATTATCTGCTTTATTGCCTGCCTAATTAACTGCCTAATTATCTGCCTAATTGCCTTCCTAATTACCTGCCTAATTATTTGCCCAATTGCCTGCCTTATTACCTGCCAAATTGACTGCCTTCGTAATAAACTGCCTTATTGCCTGCCTATTTGCCTGCTTAATTGCCTTCCCAATTGCCTGCCTAATTGCCTGTCTAATTAACTGCCTTATTGCCTGCCCAATGGCCTGCCTAATTAACTGCACAATTGCCTGCCTAATTAACTGCCTAATTAAATGCCTAATTGCCTGCCTAATTGACCTTTTAATTAACTGCCTAATTGTCTGCCTAATTATCTGCCTAATTGCCTGCCTAATTATCTGGTTAATTGCCTGCCTAATTAACTGCCTAATTATCTGCTTAATTGCCTGCCTAATTAACTGCCTAATTAACTGCCAAATTGCCTGCCTAATTAACTGCCTAATTAACTGCCCAATTGCCTGTCTAATTAACCGCCTAATTAACTGCCTAATTGCCTGCCTAATAAACTGCCTAATTAACTGCCTAATTGCATGCCTAATTAACCGCCTAATTAACTGCCTAATTGCCTGCTTAATTATCTGCCTAATTGCCTGCCTAATCATCTGCTCAATTGCCTGCCGTATTAACTGCCTAATTATATGCTTAATTGCCTGCCTTATTAACTGCCTAATTAACTGCCCAATTGCCTGCCTAATTACCTGCCTAATTAACTGCCCAATTGCCTGCCTAATTGACCGCCTAATTAACTGCCTAATTGCCTGCTTAATTATCTTTCTAATTGCCTGCCGAATTAACTGCCTAATTGACTGCCTAATTGTAAGCCTAATTGCCTGCCTAATTATCTGCCTAATTGCCTGCCTAATTAACTGCCTTATTAACTGCCTAATTGCCTGCCTAATTAACTGCCTAAGTGCCTGCCTAATTGCCTGCCTGATTAACTGCCTGATTGCCTTCTCATATATCTGAATAATTACATGCCTAATTAACTGCCTATTTGCCTGCCTAAATGCCTGCCTAATTGCCTGCCTAATTATCTGCTTAATTGCCTGCCTAATAAACTGCCTAAGTGCCTGCCTAATTGCCTGCTTAATTATCTGCCTAATTAACTTCTTAACTGCCCAATTGCCGGCCTAAATAACTGCCTAATTAACTGCCTAATTGCCTGCCTAATTGACCGCCTAATTAACTGCCTAATTGCCTGTCTAATTATCTGCCTTATTGCCTGCCCAATTACCTGCTTAATAATCTGCTTAATTGCCTGCCTAATTAACTGCTTAATAATCTGCCTAATTGCCTGCCTAATTGCCTGCTTAATTATGTGTCTAATTGATTGCCTTATTGACCGCCTAATTAACTGCCTAATTGCCTGCCTAATTATATGCCTAATAGCCTGCCTAATTACCTGCCAAATTGCCTGCCTGCCTAATAAACTGCTTAATTAACTACCTGAATGCCTGCCTAATTGACCGCCTAATTAACTGCCTAATAGCCTGCCAAATTGCCTGCCTAATTACCTGTTAAATTGCCTGCCTGCCTAATTAACAGCTTAATTGCTTGCTCGCCTTATTGCTTGCCTAATTAACTGCATAATAGCATGCTTAATTACCTGCCTAATTGCCTGCCTAATTGCCTGCTTAAGTGCCTGCTTTATTATCTGCCTAATTGCCTGCCTAATTGCCTGCCTAATTAACTACCTAATTAACTGCACAATTGCCTGCCTAATTAACTGCCTAATTAAATGCCTAATTGCCTGAAAAATTAACTGCCTAATTGCCTGCCTAATTGACCGCCTTATTTACTGCTTAATTGCCTGCTTTATTATCTGCTAATTGCCTGCCTAATTATCTGCTTAATTGCCTGCCTAATAACTGCCTAATTATCTTCTTAATAGCCTGCCTATTTAACTGCCTAATTAACTGCCCAATTGCCTGCCTAATTAACTGCCTAATAAACTGCCCAATTGCCTGCCTAACTGACCGCCTAATTAACTGCCTAATTGCCTGCCTAAATATCTGCTTAATAGCCTGCCTAATAGCCTGCTTTATTACCTGCCAAATTGCCTGCCTTCCTAATAAACTTTTTAATTGCCTGCCTATTTGCCTGCCTGCCTAATTGCCTGCCTGCCTAATTGCATGCCTAATTAACTACCTAATTGCCTGCCTAAATGCCTGTCTAATTAACTGTTTTATTGCCTGCACTATTGCCTGCTTAATTGCCTTCTTAATTGCCTGCCTAATTGCCTGTCTAATTAACTGCCTTATTGCCTGCCCAATTGCCTGCCTAATTAACTGCACGATTGCCTGCCTAATTTACTGCTTAATTAAATGCCTAATTACCTGTCCTATTAACTGCCTAATTAACTGCCCAATTGCCCGCCTAATTAACTGCCTAATTAACTGCCTAATTGCCTACCTAATTGACCGCCTAATTAACTGCCTAATTGCCTGCTTAATTATCTGCCTAATTGCCTGCCTTATTATCTGCTTAATTGCCTGCCTAATTAAATGCCTAATTATCTGCTTAATTGCCTGCCTAATTAACTGCCCAATTGCCTGCATAATTAACTGCCAAATGCCTGCCTAATTGACAGCCTAATTAACTGCCTAATTGCCTGCTTAATTATCTGCCTAATTGACTGCCAAATTATCTGCTTAATTGCCTGTCTAATTAACTGCCTAACTATCTGCTTAACTGCCTGCCTAATTAACTGCTAATTAACTGCCCAATTGCCTGCCTAATTAACTGCTTAATTAACTGACCAATTGCCTGCCTAATTGACCGCCTAATTAAATGCCTAATAGCCTGCCTAATTACCTGCCAAATTGCCTGCCTGCCTAATTAACTGCTTAATTGCCTGCATATTTGCCTGCTTGCCTAATTGCTTGCCTAATAACTGCATAATTGCCTGCTAAATTACCTGCCTAATTGCCTGCCTAATTGCTTGACT
>NW_026962050.1:0-10000 GCF_032445375.1 Bacillus rossius redtenbacheri
GCAATTAGGCAGGGAATTAGGCAGGTAATAGGCAGGCAATTGAGCAGATTATTAGGCAGGCAATTATGCATTTAATTAGGCAGGCAATTAGGCAGGCAATTAGGCAGGCAATTAGGCAGTTAATTAGGCAGTCAATTAGGCAATTAATTAGGCAGGCAATTAGGCAGGCAATACGCAGGCCATTAGGCAGGTAATTAGGCAGGCAATTATGCAGGTAATTAAGCAGCTAAGTTGGCAGGTAATTAGGCAGTTAATTAGGCAGTTATTAGGCAGGCAATAAGGCAGTTAATTATGCAGGTAATTTGGCAGTTAATTAGGCAGGCAATTAGGAAAGCAATTATGCAGGCAATTATGCAGGCAATTAGGTAATTAATTAAGAAGGCAATAAAGCAGGCAATATGGCAGGCAATTAGGCAGGCAATTAGGCAGTTAATTAGGCACGCAATTAGGCAGTTAATTAGGCAGGCAATTAGGCAGGCAATTAGGCAGGCAATTAAGAAGATTATTAGGCAGGCAATTATGCAATTAATTAGGCAGGCAATTAGGCAGGCAATAAGCAGGCAATTAGGCAAGCAATTAGGCAGGCAATTAGGCAGTTAATTAGGCAGGCAATTAGGCATTTAATTAGGCAGGCAATTAGGCAGGCAATTAGGCAGGCAATTAGGCATTTAAATAGGCAGGCAATTATGCAGGCAATTAGGCAGGCAATTAAGCAGCTAATTTGGCAGGTAATTAGGCAGTCAATTAGGCAGTTAATTAGGCAGGCAATTAGGCAGTTATTAGGCAGGCAATTTGGCAGTTAATTATGCAGGCAATAGGCAGGCAATTAGGCAGGCAATAATGCAAATAATAAGGCAGGCAATTAGGCAAGCAATTAATTAGGCGATTAGGCAGGCAATAAGGCAGTTAATTAAGCAAGCAATTAAGCAGGCAATTAGGCAGGCAAGCAATTTAACAGGCAATTAGGCAGTTAATTAGGCAGTTAATTAGGCAGGCAATTAGGCAGGCAAATAGGCAGGCAGTTAGGCAGGCAATTATGCAGGTAATTAGGCAGGCAATTAGGCACTTAATTAGGCAGTTTATTAGGCAGGCAATAAGGCAGGCAATTGAGCAGGTAATTAGGCAGTTAATTAGGCAGGCAATTAGGCAGGCAATTAGGCAGGCAATTAGGCAGGCAAAAAAGCAATTAATTTAGCAGGCAATTAGGCAGGCAATTAGGCAGGCAAATAGGCAATTAATTAAGCAGGCAATTAGGCAGGCAATAAGGCATTTAATTAGGCATGCAATAAGGTACTTATTTAGGCAGGCAATAAGGCAGTTTATTAGGAAGGCAATTAGGCAGGCAATTAGGCAATTAATTAAGCAGGCAATTAGGCAGGCCATTAGGCAGTTTATTAGGCAGGCAATTATGCAGGCAAATAGGCAGGAAATTACAGCTAATTTGGCAGGTAATTAAACAGTTAATTAAGTAGTTAATTAGGAAGGCAATTAGTTATTTAATTAGGCACGCAATAAGGCAGTTAATTAGGCAGTCAATTAGTTAAGCAATTAGGCAATTTATAAAGCAAGCAATTAGGCAGGCAATTAGGCTGACATTTAGGCATTTAATTAGGCAGGCATTAGGCTGGCAATTAGGCATGTAAATAGGCAGTTAATTAGGCCTGCAATTAGGCAGGCAATTAGGCAGGCAATAAGGCATTTATTAGGCAGGCAATTAGGCAATTAATTAAGCATGCAATAAGGCAGGCAATTAGGCAGGCAATTAGGCAGGCAATTAAGCAGTTAATTAGGCAGGCAATTAAGCATTTAATTAGGCAGGCAATTAGGCATTTAATTAGGCAGTTTATTAGGCAGGCAATTAGGCAGGCAATTAGGCAATTAATTAAGCAGGCAATTAGGCAGGTAATTAGGCAGGCAATTAGGCAGTTACTTAGGCAGGCAATTAGGCATTTATTTAGGCAGGCAATTAGGCAGGCAATTAGGCATTTAAATAGGCAGGCAATTAGGCAGGCAATTAGGCAGTTAATTAGGCAGGCAATTAGGCAGGCAATAAGGCAATTAATTAGGCAGGCAATTAGGCAGGCAATTATGCAGGCCATTAGGCAGTTAATTAGGCAGGCAATTATGCAGGCAATTAGGCAGGCAATTAAGCAGCTAAGGTGGCAGTTAATTAGGCAGTTAATTAGGCATGCAATAAGGCAGTTAATTACGCAGGTAATTTGGTAGTTAATTAGGCAGGCAATTAGGCAGGCAATTATGCAGGCAATTAGATAATAAATTAAGCAGGCAATTAAGCAGGCAATTAGGCATGCAATTAGGCAGGCAATTAGGCAGTTAATTAGGCAGGCAATTATGCAGTTAATTAGGCAGGCAATTAGGCAATTAATTAAGCAGACCATTAGGCAGTTAATTAGGGCAGGCAATTATGCAGGCAATTAGGCAGCAATTAAGCAGCTAATTTTGCAGGTAATTAGGCAGTTAATTAGGCAGTTAATTAGGCAGGCAATAAGGCAGTTAATTACGCAGGTAATTTGGCAGTTAATTAGGCAGGCAATTAGGCAGGCAATTATGCAGGCAATTAGGTAATTAATTAAGCAGGCAATTAAGCAGACAATTAGGCAGGCAATTAGGC
This sequence comes from Bacillus rossius redtenbacheri, assembly GCF_032445375.1. NCBI lineage: Eukaryota > Metazoa > Arthropoda > Insecta > Phasmatodea > Bacillidae > Bacillus > Bacillus rossius. The sequence continues at coordinate 2,633 of NW_026962050.1, forward strand.
AGGCAATTAGGCAGTTAATTAGGCAGGCAATTAGGCAGTTAATTAGGCAGGCAATTAGGCAATAATTTAAGCAGGCCATTAGGCAGTTAATTATGCAGGCAATTAGGCAGGAAATTAGGCAGGCAATTAGGCAGGCGATTAGGCAGTAAATTAGGCATGCAATTAGGCAGGCAAGCAATTAAGCAGGCAATTAGGCAGTTAATAAGGCAGGCCATTAGGAAGATAATTAGGCAGGCAATTAGGCTGTACATTAGGCAGGCAATTAGACAGGCAATTAGGCAGTTAATTAGGCAGCCATTAGGCAGTTAATTAGGCAGGTAATTAGGCAGTAATAAGGCAGGCAAATAGACAGTTTATTAGGCAGGCAATTAGGCAGTTAATTAGGCAGACAATTAGCAGGCAATTATGCAATTAATTAAGCAGGCAATTAGGCAGGCAATAAGGCAGTTAATTAGGCAGGCATTTGGGCAGTTAAATAGGCAGGCAATTAGGCAGGCAATAATTAATAATGCAATTAGGCAGGCAATAGGCAGGCCATTAGGCAGTTAATTAAATAGGCAATTATGCAGGCAATTAAACAAGCAATTAAGCAGCTAATTTGGCAGGTAATTAGGCAGTTAATTAGGCAGTTAATTAGGCAGGCAATTAGGCAGTTAATTAGGCAGGGAATTATGCAGGCAAATAGGCAGGCAGTTAGGCAGGCAATTATGCAGGTAAATAGGCAGGCAATTTGGCATTTAATTAGGCAGGCAATTAGGCAGGCAATTAGGCAGGCAATTAAGTAGATAATTAGGCAGGCAATTATGCATTTAATTAGGCAGTCAATTAGGCAGGCAATTAGGTATTAAATTAGGCAGGCAATTAGGAAGTTAATTAGGCAGGCAATTAAGCAGCTAATTTGGCAGGTAATTAGGCAGTTAATTAGTCAGTTAATTAGGCAGGCAATTAGGCAGTTAATTAAGCAGGCAATTAGGCAGGCAAATAGGCAGGCAGTTAGGCAGGCAATTATGCAGGTAATTAGGCAGGCAATTAGGCATTTAATTAGGCAGGCAATTAGGCAGGCAATTAGGCAGGCAATTTAGCAGATAATTAGGCAGGCAATTAAGCATTTTATTAGACAGGCAATTAGGCAGGCAATTAGGTACTTATTTAGGCAGGCAATTAGGCAGTTAATTAGGAAGGCAATTAGGCAGGCAATTAGGCAGGCAATTAGGCATTTTAATAGGCAGGCAATTAGGCAGTTAATTAGGCAGGCAATAAGGCAGTTAATTAGGAAGGCAATTAGGCAGGCAATTAGGCAATTAATTAAGCAGGCAATTAGGCAGATAATTAGGCAGGAATTAGGCAGTTAATTAGGCAGGCAATTAGGCATTTAATTAGGCAGGCAATTAGGCAGTTAATTAGGCAGGCAATTAGGCAGTTAATTAGGCAGGCAATTAGGCAAATAATAAGGCAGGCAATTAGGCAAGCAATTAATTAGGCGATTAGGCAGGCAATAAGGCAGTTAATTAAGCAAGCAATTAAGCAGGCAATTAGGCAGGCAAGCAATTAAGCAGGCAATTAGGCAGTTAATTAGGCAGGCCATTAGGAAGATAATTACGCAGGCAATTAGGCAGTATATTAGGCAGGCAATTAGACAGGCAATTAGGCAGTTAATTAGGCAGTTAATTAGGCAGACAATTAGGAAGTTATTAGGCAGACAATTTGGTAGTTAATTAGGCAGGCAAATAGGCAGGCAAATAGGCAGGCAGTTAGGCAGGCAATTATGCAGGTAATAAGGCAGGCAATTAGGCATTTAATTAGGCAGGCAATTAGGCTGGCAATAAGCAGGCAATTAGGCAGGCAATTAGGCAGGCAATTAGGCAGTAAATTAGAAAGGCAATTAGGCAATTAATTAAGCAGGCAATTAGGCAGTCCATAAGGCAGGCAATAAGGCAATTAATTAGGCAGGCAATAAGGCATTTAATTAGGCAGGCAATTAGGCAGGCAATTAGGCAATAAATTAAGCAGGCAATTAGGCAGTTAATTAGGCAGGCAATTAGGCAGTTTATTAGGCAGAGAATTATCCAAACAATTAGGCAAATTATTAAGCAGGCAATTAGGCAGGCCATTAGGCAGTTTATTAGGGAGGCAAGTATTTAGGAAAATAGGCAGGAAGTTACAGCTAATTTGGCAGGTAATTAGGCAGTTAATTAGGTAGTTAATTAGGCAGGCAATTAGTTATTTAATTAGGCAGGCAATAAGGCAGTTAATTAGGCAGTCAATTAGGCAGGCAATTAGGCAATTAATAAAGCAAGCAATTAAGCAGGCAATTAGGCTGACAATTAGGCATTTAATTAGACAGGCATTAGGCAGGCAATTAGGCAATTTATTAAGCATGCAATAAGGCAGGCAATTAGGCAGGCAATTAGGCAGGCAATTAGGCAGGCAATTAAGAAGTTAATTAGGCATGCAAATAAGCATTTCATTAGGCAGGCAATTAGGCAGTTAAATAGGCAGGCAATTAGGCAATTAATTAAGCAGGCAATTAGGCAGTTTATTAGGCAGGCAATTAGGCATTTAATTAGGCAGGCAATTAAGCAGGCCATAAGGCATTTAATTAGGCAGGCAATTAGGCCGGCAATTAGGCAGGCAATTAAGCAGCTAATTTGGCAGGTATTTAGGCAGTTAATTAGGCAGTTAATTAGGTAGGCAATTAGGCAGTTATAGGCAGGCAATTTGGCAGTTAATTATGCAGTAAATAAGGCAGGCAATTAGGCAGGCAATTAGGCAAATAATAAGGCAGGCAGTTAGGCAAGCAATTAATTAGGAAATTAGGCAGGCAATAAGGCAGTTAATTAAGTAAGCAATTAGGCAAGCAATTAGGCAGGCAATTAGGCAGGCAAGCAATAAAGCAGGCAATTAGGCAGTTAATTAGGCAGGCCATTAGTAAGATAACTAGGCAGGCAATTAGGCAGTATATTAAACCGGCAATTAGACAGGCAATTAGGCATTTAATTAGGCAGGGAATTTGGCAGTTAATTAGGCAGGTAATTAGGCAGGTAATTAGGCAGTTAATTAGGCAGTTAATTAGGCCTGCAATTAGGCAAGCAATTAGGCGGGCAATAAGGCATTTATTAGGCAGGCAATTAGGCAGTTAATTAGGCAGGCAATTAGGCAGTTAATTAGGCAGGCAAATAGGCAGGCAATTAGGCAATTAATTGGGCATGCAATTAGGCAGTTATTAGGCAGGCAATTTGGCAGTTAATTATGCAGTAAATAAGGCAGGCAATTAGGCAGGCAATTAGGCAAAAAATTAGGCAGGCAATTAGGCAAGCAATTAATTAGGCAATTAGGCAGGCAATAAGGCAGTTAATTAAGCAAGCAATTAGGCAAGCTATTAGGCAGGCAATTAGGCAGGCAAGCAATTAAGCAGGCAATAAGGCAGTTAATTAGGCAGTTAATTAGGCAGGCAATTAGGCATTTATTAGGCAGGCAATTAGGCAGTTAATTAGGCAGGCAATTAGGCAGTTAATTAGGCAGGCCATTAGGCAGGCAATTAGGCAATTAATTAAGCATGCAATTAGGCAGGCAATTAGGCAAGCAATTAGGCAGGCAATTAGGCAGTTATTTAGGCAGGCAATTAGGCAGTTAATTAGGCAGGCAAATAGGCAGGCAATTAGGCAATTAATTGGGCATGCAATTAGGCAGGCAATTAGGCAGGAAATTAGGCAATTAATTAAGCATGCAATTAGGCAGGCAATTAGGCAAGCAATTAGGCAGGCAATTATTCAGTTAATTAGGCAGGCAATTATGCAGTTAATTAGGCAGGGAATTTGGCAGATAATTAGGCAGGTAATAAGGCAGTTAATAAGGCCTGCAATTAGGCAGGCAATTAAGCAATTAATTGGGCATGCAATTAGGCAGGCAATTAGGCAAGCAATTAGGCAGGCAATTAGTCAGTTAATTAGTCAGGCAATTAGGCTATTAATTAAGCAGGCAATTAGGCAGGTAATTAGGCAGGCAATTAGGCAGGTAATTAGGCAGGCAATTAGGCAGTTAATTAGGCAGGCAATTAGGCAGTTAATTAGACAGGCAATTAGGCATTTTAATAGGCAGGCAATTATGCAGGCAATTAGGCAGGCAATTAAGCAGCTAATTTGGCAGGTAATTAGGCAGTCAATTAGGCAGTTAATTAGGCAGGCAATTAGGCAGGCAATTAGGCACTTATTAGGCAGGCAATTTGGCAGTTAATTATGCAGGCAATAGGCAGGCAATTAGGCAGGGAATTTGGCAGATAATTAGGCAGGTAATTAGGCAGTTAATTAGGCCTGCAATTAGGCAGGCAATTAGGCAGGCAATAAGGCATTTATTAGGCAGGCAATTAGGCAGTTAATAAGGCAGGCAAATAGGCAGTTAATTAGGCAAGCCATTAGGCAGGCAATTAGGCAATTAATAAGGCATGCAATTAGGCAGGCAATTAGGCAAGCAATTAGGCAAACAATTAGGCAGGCAATTAGTCAGTTAATTAGGCAGGCAATTAGGCAGTTAATTAGGCAGGCAATTAGGCAGGCAATTAAGCAATTAATTGGGCATGCAATTAGGCAGCCAATTAGGCAAGCAATTAGGCAGGCAATTAGTCAGTTAATTAGTCAGGCAATTAGGCTATTAATTAAGCAGGCAATTAGGCAGGTAATTAGGCAGGCAATTAGGCAGGTAATTAGGCAGGCAATTAGGCAGTTAATTAGGCAGGCAATTAGGCATTCATTTAAGGCAGGCAATTAGGCAGGCAATTAGGCATTTAAATAGGCAGGCAATAATGCAGGCAATTAAGCAGCTAATTTGGCAGGTAATAGGCAGTCAATTAGTCAGTTAATTAGGCAGGCAATTAGGCAGTTATTAGGCAGGCAATTTGGCAGTTAATTATGCAGGCAATAGGCAGGCAATTAGGCAGGCAATTAGGCAGGCAATTAGGCAAATAAAAAGGCAGGCAATTAGGCAAGCAATTAATTAGGCGATTAGGCAGGTAATAGGGCAGTTAATTAAGCAAGCAATTAGGCAAGCAATTAGGCAGGCAATTAGGCAGGCAAGCAATTAAGCAGGCAATTAGGCAGTTAATAAAAAGGCCATTAGGAAGATAATTAGGCAGGCAATTAGGCAGGCAAATAGGCAGGTAGTTAGGCAGGCAATTATGCAGGCAATCAGGCAGGCAATTAGGCATTTAATTAGGCAGGCAATTAGGCAGGCAATTAGGCAGGCACCAATTAAGCAGGCAATTAGGGAGTTAATTAGGCAGGCCATTAGGCAGATAATTAGGCAGGCAATTAGGCAGGGAATTAGGCAGGTAATAGGCAGGCAATTGAGCAGATTATTAGGCAGGCAATTATGCATTTAATTAGGCAGGCAATTAGGCAGGCAATTAGGCAGGCAATTAGGCAGTTAATTAGGAAGGCAATTAGGCAATTAATTAGGCAGGCAATTAGGCAGGCAATTACGCAGGTCATTAGGCAGGTAATTAGGCAGGCAATTATGCAGGTAATTAAGCAGCTAAGTTGGCAGGTAATTAGGCAGTTAATTAGGCAGTTATTAGTCAGGCAATAAGGCAGTTAATTACGCAGGTAATTTGGCAGTTAATTAGGCAGGCAATTAGGAAAGCAATTATGCAGGCAATTATGCAGGCAATTAGGTAATTAATTAAGAAGGCAATAAAGCAGGCAATATGGCAGGCAATTAGGCAGGCAATTAGGCAGGCAATTAGGCAGTTAATTAGGCACGCAATTAGGCAGTTAATTAGGCAGGCAATTAGGCAGGCAATTAGGCAGGCAATTAAGAAGATTATTAGGCAGGCAATTATGCATTTAATTAGGCAGGCAATTAGGCAGGCAATAAGCAGGCAATTAGGCAAGCAATTAGGCAGGCAATTAGGCAGTTAATTAGGCAGGCAATTAGGCATTTAATTAGGCAGGCAATTAGGCAGGCAATTAGGCAGGCAATTAGGCATTTAAATAGGCAGGCAATTATGCAGGCAATTAGGCAGGCAATTAAGCAGCTAATTTGGCAGGTAATTAGGCAGTCAATTAGGCAGTTAATTAGGCAGGCAATTAGGCAGTTATTAGGCAGGCAATTTGGCAGTTAATTATGCAGGCAATAGGCAGGCAATTAGGCAGGCAATAATGCAAATAATAAGGCAGGCAATTAGGCAAGCAATTAATTAGGCGATTAGGCAGGCAATAAGGCAGTTAATTAAGCAAGCAATTAAGCAGGCAATTAGGCAGGCAAGCAATTTAACAGGCAATTAGGCAGTTAATTAGGCAGTTAATTAGGCAGGCAATTAGGCAGGCAAATAGGCAGGCAGTTAGGCAGGCAATTATGCAGGTAATTAGGCAGGCAATTAGGCACTTAATTAGGCAGTTTATTAGGCAGGCAATAAGGCAGGCAATTGAGCAGGTAATTAGGAACTTAATTAGGCAGGCAATTAGGCAGGCAATTAGGTAGGCAATTAGGCAGGCAGTTAGGCAGGCAATTATGCAGGTAATTAGGCAGGCAATTAGGCACTTAATTAGGCAGTTTATTAGGCAGGCAATAAGGCAGGCAATTGAGCAAGTAATTAGGCAGTTAATTAGGCAGGCAATTAGGCAGGCAATTAGGCAGGCAATTAGGCAGGCAAAAAAGCAATTAATTTAGCAGGCAATTAGGCAGGCAATTAGACAGGCAAATAGGCAATTAATTAAGCAGGCAATTAGGCAGGCAATAAGGCATTTAATTAGGCATGCAATAAGGTACTTATTTAGGCAGGCAATAAGGCAGTTTATTAGGAAGGCAATTAGGCAGGCAATTAGGCAATTAATTAAGCAGGCAATTAGGCAGGCCATTAGGCAGTTTATTAGGCAGGCAATTATGCAGGCAAATAGGCAGGAAATTACAGCTAATTTGGCAGGTAATTAAACAGTTAATTAAGTAGTTAATTAGGCAGGCAATTAGTTATTTAATTAGGCACGCAATAAGGCAGTTAATTAGGCAGTCAATTAGTTAAGCAATTAGGCAATTTATAAAGCAAGCAATTAGGCAGGCAATTAGGCTGACATTTAGGCATTTAATTAGGCAGGCATTAGGCTGGCAATTAAGCATGTAAATAGGCAGTTAATTAGGCCTGCAATTAGGCAGGCAATTAGGCAGGCAATAAGGCATTTATTAGGCAGGCATTTAGGCAGGCAATTAGACAGTTTATTAGGCAGGCAATTAGGCAGGCAATTAGGCAGGCAATTAAGCAGTTAATTAGGCAGGCAATTAAGCATTTAATCAGGCAGGCAATTAGGCATTTAATTAGGCAGTTTATAAGGCAGGCAATTAGGCAGGCAATTAGGCAATTAATTAAGCAGGCAATTAGGC
>NW_026962051.1:0-10000 GCF_032445375.1 Bacillus rossius redtenbacheri
TTTAATTGCCTGCCTAATTAACTGCCTTATTAACTGCCTAATTGGCTGCCTCATTGCCTGCCTAATTGCCTGCCTAATTGCCTGCCTAATTGCCTGCCTAATTGCCTGCCTAATTGCCTGCCTAATTGCCTGCCTTATTGCCTGCTTAATTGCCTGACTAATTGACTGTCTAATTGCGTGCCTAATTATCTGTCTAATTAACTGCTTAATTGCCTGCATAATATCTTGTCCTATTTCCTACCTGTCTAATTGCCTGCCTGTCTAATTGTCTGCTTAATAGCCTGACTTATTGCCTGCCTAAATGCCTACCTGCCTCATTGGCTACACGCATAATTGCTTGCCTAATTGCCTGCCTGATTGCCTGCTTAATTGCCTGCCTTAATTGCCTCCTTAATAGCCTGCCTAATTGCCTGTCTAATTGCCTGCCTGCATAATTGCCTGCCTGCCTAATTGTCTGCCTGCCTTATTTCCTGCCTGTCTAATTGTCTGCCTGACTAATTGCCTGCCTAATTGCCTGCCTAATTGCCTGCCTAATTGCCTGCCTAATTAATTGCCTAATTGCATGCCTAATTGCCTACCTAATTAACTGCCTCATTAACTGCTTATTTAACTCCCTAATTGCCTGCCTAATTGATTAACTAATTGCCTGCCTATTTGCCTGCCTAATTAACTGCCTAATTGCATGCCTAATTAACAGCCTTATTGCCTGCGTAATTGCCTGTCCTTTACCTGCCTAATTAACTGCCTAATTAACTGCCTAATTGCCTGCCTTATTGCCTGCCTAATAAAATGCCTAATTGCCTGCCTAATAAAATGCCTAAGTGCCTGCCTAATTACCTGCCTAATTGCCTGCTTAATAGCCTGCCTAATTAACTGCCTAAGTGACTACTTAATTGTCTGCCTAATTGCCTGCCTAATTAACTGCCTAATTGCCTGCCTAATTAACTGCCTTATTGCCTGCCTAAATATCTGCCTAATTTACTGCCTAATTAACTGCCTAATTGCCTGCCTAATTGCTTGCCCAATTAACTGCCTTATTGACTGCCTAATTGCCTATCTTATTAACTGCCTGATAGCCTGCATGATAGCCTGCCTTACTAACTGCCTAATTGCCTGCCTAACTGCTTGCCTGCCTAATTGCCTGCTTAATTGCCTGCCTAATTGCCTGCTTAATTAACTGCCTAATTGGCTGCCTAATTGCCTGCCTAATTAACCGCCTAACTGCCTGCCTAACTTCCTGCCTCATTGCCTGCCTAATTGCCGGCTTAATTGCCTGCTTATTTAACAGCTTAATTGCCTGCCTAATTAACTGCCTATCTGCCTGCCTAATTACCCGCCTAATTAACTGCCTAATTCCTGCCTAATTGCCTGCCTAATAAATTGCCTAATTGCCTGCCTAATTAACTGCCTAATTGCCTGCTTAATAGCCTGCCTAATTAACTGCCTAAGTGCCTGCTTAATAGCCTGCCTAATTAACTGCCTAAGAGCCTACTTAATTGCCTGCCTAATTGCCTGCCTAATTAACTGCCTAATTGCTTGCCTAATTGCCTGTCTAAATGCCTTCTTAATTGCCTGCCTAATTGCCTGCTAATTGCCTGCTAATTGCCTGCCTAATTAACTGCCTAATTGCCTGCCTAATTAACTGCCTAATTGCCTGTCTAATTAACTGCCTAATTGCCTGCATAAATGCCTGCCTAATAGCCTGCCTAATTAACTGCCTTATTGACTGCTTAATTGCCTGCCTAATTGCCTGCCTAATTGCCTGCCTAATTAACTGCCTAATTACCTGCCTAATTAACTGCCTAATTAACTGCCTAATTGCCTGCCTTTTCATCTGACTAATTGCCTGCCTAATTGCCTGCCTAATTGCCTGTCTAATTACCCTCCTAACTGCCTGCCTTATTGCCTGCCTAATTGCCTGCCTAATTGCCTGCCTTATTGCCTGCCTAATTAATTGCCTAATTAATTGCCTAATTAAGTGTATATTTGCCTGCCTAATTGCCTGCCTAATTAACTGCCTAATTGCTTGCCTAATTGCCTGTCTAAATGCCAGGCTAATTGCCTGCCTAATTGCCTGCCTTATTGCCTGCCTAATTAATTGCCTAATTGAGTGCATTTTTGCCTACCTGCCTAATTGCCTGCCTGCCTAATTGCCTGCCTGCCTAATTGCATTCCTAGTGCCTGCTTAATACCTGCCTAATTGCCTGCCTAATTAACTGCCTAATTGCCTGCTCAATTGCCTGCCTATTTGCCTGCATTATTAACTGCCTAATTGCTTGCCTAATTGCCTGTCTAAATGCCAGGCTAATTGCCTGCCTAATTGCCTGCCTTATTCCCTTCCTTATTGCCTGCCTAATTGTCTGCATGCCCAATTGCCTACCTAATTGCCTGCCTAATTGCTTGTCTAATAACCTGCCTAACTACCTGCCTAACTGCCTGCCTAATTGCCTGCCTAATTGCCTGTTTTATTGCCTGCCTAATTAATTGCCTAATTGAGTTCCTTTTTACCTACCTGCCTAATTGCCTGCCAGCCTAATTGCATTCCTAGTGCCTGCTTAATACCTGCCTAATTGCCTGCCTAATTAACTGCCTAATTGCCTGCTTAATTGCCTGCCTATTTGCCTGCCTTATTAACTGCCTAATTGCTTGCCTAATTGCCTGTCTAAATGCCAGGCTAATTGCCTGCCTAATTGCCTGCCTGATTCCCTGCCTAATTGCCAGCCTAATTGTCTGCATGCCCAATTGCCTGCATAATTGCCTGCCTTATTCCCTGCTTGATTTCCTGCCTAATTAACTGCCTTTTTGCTTGCCTAATTGCCTGTCTAATTGCCAGTCTTATTGCCTGCCAAATTGCCTGCCTAATTAACTGCCTAATTGCCTGCCTAATAGCCTGCCTAATTACCTACCTAATTGTTTGCCAAATTAACTGCCTAATTGCCTGCCTAATTAACTGCCTAATTGCCTTCTTAATTAACAGCCTTATGCCTGCTTTATTGCCTGCCTAATTAACTGCCTATCTGCCTGCCTAATTACCCGCCTAATTAACTGCCTTATTGCCTGCCTAATTGCCTGCCTAATTATCTGCCTAATTGCCTGCCTAATTGCCTGCCTAATTGCTTGCCTAATTGCCTGCCTAATCGCCTGCTTAATTGTCTGCTTAATTGCCTGCCTAATTAACTGCCTAATTGCCTGCCTGATTGCCTGCCTAATAAAATGCCTAATTTCCTGCCTAATAAAATGCCTAAGTGCCTGCCTAATTACCTGCCTAATTGCCTGCTTAATAGCCTGCCTAATTAACTGCCTAAGTGACTACTTAATTGTCTGCCTAATTGCCTGCCTAATTAACTGCCTAATTGCCTGCATTATTGCCTGCCTAATAAAATGCCTAATTGCCTGCCTAATTAACTGCCTTATTGCCTGCCTAAATATCTGCCTAATTTACTGCCTAATTAACTGCCTAATTGCCTGCCTAATTGCTTGCCCAATTAACTGCCTTATTGACTGCCTAATTGCCTATCTTATTAACTGCCTGATAGCCTGCATGATAGCCTGCCTTACTAACTGCCTAATTGCCTGCCTAATTGCTTGCCTGCCTAATTGCCTGCTTAATTGCCTGCCTAATTAACTGCCTAATTGGCTGCCTAATTGCCTGCCTAATTAACCGCCTAATTGCCTGCCTAACTTCCTGCCTCATTGCCTGCCTAATTGCCGGCTTAATTGCCTGCTTATTTAACAGCTTAATTGCCTGCCTAATTCCCCGCCTAATTAACTGCCTAATTCCTGCCTAATTGCCATCCTAATAAACTGCCTAATTGCCTGCCAAATTAAATGCCAAATTGCCTGCTTAATTAAATGCCTAATTGCCTGCCTAATTAACTTCCTAATTGCCTGCCTAATTAACTTCCTAATTGCCTGCTTAATTGCCTTCCAAATTAACTGCCTAATAACTTCCTAATTGCCTGCCTAATTAACTGCTTAATTGCCTGCTTAATTAACAGCCTTATTGCCTGCTTTATTGCCTGCCTAATTAACTGCCTATCTGTCTGCCTAATTACCCGCCTAATTAACTGCCTTATTGCCTGCCTAATTGCCTGCCTATTTGCCTGCCTTATTGCCTGCCTAATTAACTGCTAAATTGCATGCCTAATTACCTGCCTGCCTAATTGCTTCCCTAATTAACTGTCTTATTTCCTGCCTAATTAACAACCTAATTGCCTGCCAAATTAACTGCCTAATTGCATTGCGAATTGCCTGCCTTATTAACTGCCTAATTGCCTGCCTTATTAACTGCCTAATTGGCTGCCAAATTAACTGCCTACTTGCCTGCCTAATTGCCTGCCTAATTGCCTGCCTAATTAAATGCCTAATTGCCTGCCTAATTAAATGCCTAATTGCCTGCCTAATTACCTGCCTAATTGCCTCCCTAAACGCCTGCCTAATTAACTGCCTAATTGCTTGTATAATTAACTGCCTAATTTCCTGGCTAATTAACTGCCTAATTGCCTGCCTAATTAAATGCCTAATAACTGCCTAATTTCCTGTCTAATTAACTGCCTAATTGCCTGCATAATTGCCTGCCTAATAGCCTGCCTAATTAACTGCCTTATTGACTGCTTAATTGCCTGCCTAATTGCCTGCCTAATTAACTGCCTAATGGCCTGCCTAATTGCCTGCCTAATTAACTGCCTAATTACCTGCCTAATTAACTGCCTAATTGCCTGCCTAATTTACTGCCTAATTGCCTGCCTTATCATCTGACTAATTGCCTGCCTAATTGCCTGCCTAATTGCCTGTCTAATTAACTGCCTAATTGCCTGCCTAATTGCCTGCCTAATAAAATGCCTAATTGCCTGCCTAATTGCCTGCCTAATAAATTGCCTAATTGCCTGCCTAATTAACTGCCTAATTGCCTGCTTAATAGCCTGCTAATTAACTGCCTAAGTTCCTGCTTAATAGCCTGCCTAATTAACTGCCTAAATGCCTACTTAATTGCCTGCCTAATTGCCTGCCTAATTAACTGCCTAATTGCTTGCTTAATTGCCTGTCTAAATGCCTTCTTAATTGCCTCTCTAATTGCCTGCTAATTGCCTGCCTAATTGCGTTACTAATTAACTGCCTAATTGCCTGCCTAATTAACTGCCTAATTGCCTGTCTAATTAACTGCCTAATTGCCTGCCTTACTGCGTGCCTAATTAATTGCCTAATTAATTGCCCAATTGAGTGTATATTTGCCTGCCTAATTGCCTGCCTAATTAACTGCCTAATTGCTTGCCTAATTGCCTGTCTAAATGCCAGGCTAATTGCCTGCCTAATTGCCTGCCTTATTGCCTGCCTAATTAATTGCCTAATTGAGTGCATTTTTGCCTACCTGCCTAATTGCCTGCCTGCCTAATTGCATTCCTAGTGCCTGCTTAATACCTGCCTAATTGCCTGCCTAATTAACTGCCTAATTGCCTGCTTAATTGCCTGCCTATTTGCCTGCCTTATTAACTGCCTAATTGCATGCCTAATTGCCTGTCTAAATGCCAGGCTAATTGCCTGCCTTATTGCCTGCCTTATTCCCTGCCTAATTGCCTGCCTAATTGTCTGCATGCCCAATTGCCTACCTAATTGCCTGCCTAATTGCCTGTCTAATAACCTGCCTAACTGCCTGCCTAACTGCCTGCCTAATTGCCTGCCTAATTGCCTGCCTTATTGCCTGCCTAATTAATTGCCTAATTGAGTGCATTTTTGCCTACCTGCCTAATTGCCTGTCTGCCTAATTGCATTCCTAGTGCCTGCTTAATACCTGCCTAATTGCCTGCCTAATTAACTGCCTAATTGCCTGCTTAATTGCCTGCCTATTTGCCTGCCTTATTAACTGCCTAATTGCTTGCCTAATTGCCTGTCTAAATTACAGGCTAATTGCCTGCCTATTTGCCTGCCTTATTCCCTGCCTAATTGCCTGCCTAATTGTCTGCATGCCCAATTGCCTACATAATTGCCTGCCTAATTCCCTGCTTGATTTCCTGCCTAATTAACTGCCTTATTGATTGCCTAATTGCCTGTCTAATTGCCAGTCTTATTGCCTACCAAATTGCCTGCCTAATTAACTGCCTAATTGCCTGCCTAATAGCCTGCCTAATTACCTGCCTAATTGTTTGCCAAATTAACTGCATAATTGCCTGCCTAATTGCCTGCCTAATTAACTGCTTAATTAACTCCCAAATTGCCTGCCTAATTGACTGTCTAATTGCCTGCCTTTTTTCCTGCCTAATTAACTGCCTGCCTGCCTGCCTAATTAACAGCCTTATTGCCTGCCTTATTAACTGCCTAATTGCCTGCCTAATTAACTGCCATATTGCCTGCCTAATTGCCTTACTAATTAACTGCCTAATGGTCTGCCTAATTGCCTGTCTAATTAACTGCTTAATTGCCTGCATAATATCCTGCCCTATTGCCGACCTGCCTAATTGCCTGCCTGTCTAATGGCCTGCTTAATATCCTGACTTATTGCCTGCCTAATTGTCTACCTGCCTAATTGCCTGACTCATTGCCTGCCTAATTGCTTGCCTAATTGCCTGCCTAATTGCCTGCTTTATTGCCTGCCTAATTAACTGCCTTATTAACTGCCTAATTGGCTGCCTCATTGCCTGCCTAATTGCCAGCCTAATTGCCTGTCTAATTGCCTGCCTGCCTAATTACCTGCTTGCCTAATTACCTGCCTGTCTAATTGTCTGCCTGACTAATTGCCTGCCTAATTGCCTGCCTAATTGCCTGCCTAATTAATTGCCTAATTGCATGCCTAATTGCCTACCTAATTAACTGCCTCATTAACTGCTTATTTAACTCCCTAATTGCCTGCCTAATTGACTAACTAATTGCCTGCCTATTTGCCTGCCTAATTAACTGCCTAATTGCATGCCTAATTAACAGCCTTATTGCCTGCGTAATTGCCTGTCGTTTACCTGCCTAATTAACTGCCTTATTGCCTGCCTAATTGCCTGCTTAAATGCCTGCCTAATTGCATGCCTAATTAACTGCCTTATTGCCTGCCTAATTATCTGCATAATTTACTGCCTAATTAACTGCCTAATTGCCTGCCTGTCTAATTGCCTGCTTAATTGCCTGCCTTATTGCCTGCCTTATTGCTTGCCTTATAACTGCCTAATTGCCTGCCTTATTAACTGCCTAATTGCCTGCCTAATTGCCTGCCTAATTAACTGCCTTATTGCCTGCCTAATTGCTTGCCCAATTAACTGCCTTATTGCCTATCTAATTGCCTGCTTAATTGCCTGCCTAATTGCCTGCCTTATTGCCTGCCTAATTATCTGCCTATTTGCCTACTTAATTAACTGCCTAATTGCTTGCCTGCCTAATTGCCTGCTTAATTGCCTGCCTAATTAACTGCCTTATTAACTGCCTAATTAACTGTCTAATTGCCTGCCTAATTACCTGCCTAATTAACTGCCTAATTCATTGCCTAAATGAGTGCCTTTTTGCCTACCTGCCTAATTGCCTGCCTGCCAAATTGCATGCCTAATGCCTGCTTAATTAACTGCCTAATTACCTGCCTAATTAACTGCCTAATTGCCTGCCTAATTATCTGCCTGATTGCCTGCCCATTTGCCTGCCTAATTGCCTGTCTAATTACTTGCCTAACTGCCTGCCTAACTGCCTGCCTAATTGCCTGCCTAATTGCCTGCCTAATTGCCTGCTTTATTGCCTGCCTAATTAACTGCCTTATTAACTGCCTAATTAACTGTCTAATTGCCTGCCTAATTACCTGCCTAATTAACTGCCTAATTCATTGCCTAAATGAGTGCCTTTTTGCCTACCTGCCTAATTGCCTGCCTGCCAAATTGCATGACTAATGCCTGCTTAATTAACTGCCTAATTACCTGCCTAATTAACTGCCTAATTGCCTGCCTAATTATCTGCCTGATTGCCTGCCCAATTGCCTGCCTAATTGCCTGTCTAATTACTTGCCTAACTGCCTGCCTAACTGCCTGCCTAATTGCCTGCCTTATTGCCTGCCAAATTAAATGCCAAATTACCTGCCTAATTAAATGCGTAATTGCCTGCCTAATTAACTTCCTAATTGCCTACTTAATTGCCTTCCTAATTAACTGCCTAATTGCCTGCCTAATTAACTACCTAATTGTCTGCCTAATTAACTGCCTTATTGCCTGCCTAATTGCCTGCCTAATTATCTGCCTAATTGCCTGCCTAATTGCTTGCCTAATTGCCTGCCTAATCGCCTGCTTAATTGTCTGCTTAATTGCCTGCCTAATTAACTGCCTAATTGCCTGCCTGATTGCCTGCCTAATAAAATGCCGAATTGCCTGCCTAATAAAATGCCTAAGTGCCTGCCTTATTACCTGCCTAATTGCCTGCTTAATAGCCTGCCTAATTAACTGCCTAAGTGACTACTTAATTGTCTGCCTAATTGCCTGCCTAATTAACTGCCTAATTGCCTGCCTTATTGCCTGCCTAATAAAATGCCTAATTGCCTGCCTAATTAACTGCCTTATTGCCTGCCTAAATATCTGCCTAATTTACTGCCTAATTAACTGCCTAATTGCCTGCCTAATTGCTTGCCCAATTAACTGCCTTATTGACTGCCTAATTGCCTATCTTATTAACTGCCTGATAGCCTGCATGATAGCCTGCCTTACTAACTGCCTAATTGCCTGCCTAATTGCTTGCCTGCCTAATTGCCTGCTTAATTGCCTGCCTAATTGCCTGCCTAATTAACTGCCTAATTGGCTGCCTAATTGCCTGCCTAATTAACCGCCGAATTGCCTGCCTAACTTCCTGCCTCATTGCCTGCCAAATTGCCGGCTTAATTGCCTGCTAATTTAACAGCTTAATTGCCTGCCTAATTAACGGCCTATCTGCCTGCCTAATTACCCGCCTAATTAACTGCCTAATTCCTGCCTAATTGCCATCCTAATAAACTGCCTAATTGCCTGCCAAATTAAATGCCAAATTGCCTGCTTAATTAAATGCCTAATTGCCTGCCTAATTAACTTCCTAATTGCCTGCTTAATTGCCTTCCAAAGTAACTGCCTAATAACTTCCTAATTGCCTGCCTAATTAACTGCTTAATTGCCTGCTTAATTAACAGCCTTATTGCCTGCTTTATTGCCTGCCCAATTAACTGCCTATCTGTCTGCCTAATTACCCGCCTAATTAACTGCCTTATTGCCTGCCTAATTGCCTGCCTATTTGCCTGCCTTATTGCCTGCCTAATTAACTGCTAAATTGCATGCCTATTTACCTGCCTGCCTAATTGCTTCCCTAATTAACTGTCTTATTTCCTGCCTAATTAACAACCTAATTGCCTGCCAAATTAACTGCCTAATTGCATTGCGAATTGCCTGCCTTATTAACTGCCTAATTGCCTGCCTTATTAACTGCCTAATTGGCTGCCAAATTAACTGCCTACTTGCCTGCCTAATTGCCTGCCTAATTGCCTGCCTAATTAAATGCCTAATTGCCTGCCTAATTAAATGCCTAACTGCCTGCCTAATTAAATGCCTAATTGCCTGCCTAATTATCTGCCTAATTGCCTCCCTAAACGCCTGCCTAATTAACTGCCTAATTGCTTGCCTAATTAACTGCCTAATTTCCTGGGTAATTAACTGCCTAATTGCCTGCCTAATTAAATGCCAAATTGCGTGCCTAATTAAATGCCTAATTGCCTGCCTAATTAACTTCCTAATTGCCTGCTTAATTGCCTTCTTAATTAACTGCCTAATTGCCTGCCTAATTAACTGCCTAATTGCCTGCCTAATTATCTGCCTAATTGCCTGCTTAATTAAGAGCCTTATTTCCTGCTTTATTGCCTGCCTAATTAACTGCCTATCTGCCTGCCTAATTACCCGCCTAATTAACTGCCTTATTGCCTGCCTAATTGCCTGCCTAATTATCTGCCTATTTGCCTGATTCATTGCCTTCCTAATTGCTTGCCTAATTGACTGTCTAATTGCCTGCCTTTTTTCCTGCCTAATTAACT
>NW_026962052.1:0-10000 GCF_032445375.1 Bacillus rossius redtenbacheri
GTTTTGCAACATAATTTTCCCCCCACTCACCCTGTCATCTACTCTCCAGCAGCTGTGCTCCATGTTCCCCGCCCTCCCTGGGGGCCGCCACAGAGACGCCGCCCACAGTGCCTGTCGGCGAGGGAGAGGGCGCCATGTTCCAGAGAGCTGCTGCCATGCCCACCCGAATTTTTAGTGTTTAAAAATTATTTTAACGTCATAATTTTTCTCCCCCCCCAGTGCTTCTAAACCACCCCAGTAGTGAAAAATATATGCATATATAATTGTAATTATTAATTATATATGCATATATATTAAATATTAAAAATTTTTCGCAACATAAATCTAAACCCACGACTTCACCCATCATCTTGTGGCTCAGAGACGCCGGCCATAGTGCCTGAGCGCACGAGCCCCATTATTAGCCTAACCGGGCTAATAGCCATTAAACATAGTTATAGAACAATGTAAATATGTGTCTTTATCTTTAGTTGCAGGTCGCGCCAGCAGTTCCTGCCGCCCTCGAGATGCCGAGGCCTAAATAGCCACATTCGCTCGTGCCTGCCGAGCACATACGCCGCATGGCGTGCTCAAAATGGCTCTTCCAGAAATCCCATCTGGGAGAGCCACAGATCCCATTCGCCCTCATCCGCTTCCTATCCCTTCGGGCCCTCGGTTGCGTTAACTTTTCACTCACAGGCAACAGGTTTCCTCCAGTGCGCTCGCTGGTTTACTGTTGTCTACCCTTTGCTACTCCCCATAGGCTGTCGGGGTGCAAATTCCGCACCCCTGCAGGCTTGACCGCGCCAGACGCACGTCGCCAGCTGCTTCCCCCTCCCTCACAGGAGAGTGAAGACAGCATAGGCAGTTACTCAGTTATCAAATTAAGCGTATAGGTCCCACCTGGCACGCATCAATTCCCTCAGTCAAATCATTCCCATTTGGTTAGCAGGGCTCACAAACACTTCGGCTGTGTGAGACTGACTTCAGCGTGGAGGGGCTGTAGTCTAAAATTATTTAATAAAAATTCCCGTCTCACTCATCTAGCGACAGCGGCACAGCTCAGACCTACGATGCCCCCCAAGACGAGCGGTAAGGCAGCCAAAAAGGCGGGCAAGGCCCAGAAAAACATCTCGAAGGGCGACAAGAAAAAGAAGCGCAAGAGGAAGGAAAGCTACGCAATCTACATCTACAAAGTGTTGAAGCAAGTTCATCCGGACACTGGCATATCATCTAAGGCCATGAGCATCATGAACAGTTTCGTGAACGACATTTTCGAGCGCATCGCGGCAGAGGCCAGCCGCCTCGCCCACTACAACAAGCGCTCCACCATCACCAGCCGCGAGATACAGACGGCCGTGAGACTGCTGCTGCCCGGGGAGCTGGCCAAGCACGCTGTCAGCGAGGGCACCAAGGCTGTCACCAAATACACCAGCTCCAAGTGAGCAGGTCTGGTGTGCACATGCTTACATAAACGGTCCTTTTCAGGACCAAGAACATGATCATGAAAGGAAATGCTTCTGCTGCTGTTCTACAATTCCCTCAATCCCTATGATAGTAAATGTAAGCTTAACCAAGGCAGAAATATTTTCATTAAAAAAAGTCTTTAAGACGCATGGTTTACTGGCTGAGATATATATATATATATTTTTTTTTTTGCTTACTTCTGTGGTCATTAGTACATTGCTACAAATATATTTATATATATAAAAAAATAAATAAAAAAATCCTTTCTATTTAATTTAGTTAGATCATATATCAATATTAATGGCAAAGACCAGTTGCATCGATTCACTTTGAAAATAATTCCATTTGTGCTAAAACTGGACACAGTAAAAAAAAAAAAAAAAAAAAAAAATATATATATACACACACACACACACACATAATTCGAATTCATATTATGCTTAACTGCGTTTGAATTTGCAATCATGCACAAGATGTTTTGTACTTCGAAGTAAAAACAACATAATGTACTATTTAACTACCCACAGTACAAATGGATCCAAAAAAAAAGTGAATTTTCATGCAGACGAAAATGCTTACATTTATTCTATTTATATTAAGTACCCATTACTAACAGCTTATACTGGGTGGAATACAACAGTTGACATGATTTTACTTATATGGCAATTTAATATTTAACCAAAATTAATGGTAAACTAATATTTTAAAGTGTCATTTATGGCCCCTTACCTTCAGCATGTTTGCTTCCTTGCACACAAACGAGGACAAACACATCACCCAACTGAAAAAAAAAAAAAAATTTCACTTGCATCACAAATAATTTAAAATTTTTCACCACATGAAGTAAATATTTCGCAATAAAAAAAAATATAGCCCTAGGACTCGTGTGCACACCTTTTCTTCCCCACATCGCACACGCAAACAAAACTTCCAAATTATTACAAAATCACTCGATTATTATACATACATAAACACACATGTATTTTCCGAATAAGTGAGAAATGCAGGCCGATGAAAGTCAAATTTCGTTTCGGAAATTAAATCTCGCACAACTACCGACACATAACCAAACTTGCGTACATTTACATAGCATTAACCCTCTAAATAATAAACAAATGAAAGCAGAAAAAACAACATCGCTACCCACCGCGCGCGCTCCTGGCGGCGGGAGTAGGAACTACTTTGCACACAGACCGACATAGCCCCCTGCCAAAAACAGTAAAATAAATAATATATATAAGTCTTTTGGCGGGAAAAAATTTCTCAACCGCCTGGGAGCACCCTAGTGTGTGCCTGTCTTTAGGTTATGTTACTTTTAACTTCATTTTCTACAGGCAGACGCGAGGGTGCTCGCCCATTATTTTTATTTTTTTAAATTCTTTCCTACCTTTGGTGTGCCATGCAAGAATTTATCGTCAAAATGGCGGCCCCGAGTGCAAATTTCTCGTCTGCACTGCTGGCTGGATGATTATGTGATGTTTTGAAGGAGGGTGTTTTTTTTTTTGTTTGGATTTTGTGTGAGGGGGGGAGGGGGCTGGGCTAGCTTTTTTTTTTTTTTAAATTTTCTAAACATTCATCTCTTATGTAACAGTGTTCAGCATTAAAAAATTTAAAAGAAGAGGCACTTACTCATCAATTTCAAAACAGCCTATGAAGAAAAATAAAAAAAATTTAAATTCATTCCAGTTTTATACATTCATGATTTGATCACATGTATAACTTTTCTTTTTTATTACCTTATTTAATTTTATTATTATTACTACTATTGCTGCTACAACCTAGAAGATACCTCAGTGATACTAATACCTGCTGGTAAAGTTAAAGGTTTCACCTTTCTTTCTTTAAACATATCACAATACCTTTCTTGAGTTAAATATTATCTAATGGCTTTAAGAAGTTATGGTAATGTTCATCAGTTATAGAGTGTGGGTTTGTGTGTGTGTGTGAGAGTGTATTTTGAAGAGGGCTTTGGTGGTTGGGATGGTGAGGGTGGTGGGTGTTGTGTGTGGGGAGGGGGGGGGGGGGGGGAAGTAAAAGAGTGTTCATTACACGATTTCTCCTGTTGTTTGTAACAATCACACCTGGTATAGCTATTTCGAGTGGCAAATACAAACTGCAAAAAAAAAACATCTATATCATTGCCAACGGCCATATCACGATGAACACACCGGTTCTCGTCCGATCACCGAAGTTAAGCATCGTCGAGCGTGGTTAGTACTTAGATGGGTGACCGCTTGGGAACACCACGTGCCGTTGGCACTACTATTTTGCACCCTACAGAAAAAAATTTTTTTTTAAAAATTTCAATTTTAAATTTTTTTTTCCCCCACAATCACCACATTTCCCCCCCCCCCCCCCCCCCTAACACACACACACACACACACTCACTCTCTATCAATCAATCAATCAATCAATCAATCAATCAATCAATCAATCACTCACTCACTCACCCACCCAGCAGCAGCTGTGAATCTTTGCATGTGTATACCTCATACAAAATTCAAAGTGAAAAAATAAATAGATAAGTGTATATGTATGTATGTATGTATGTATGTATGTATGTATGTATGTATGTATGTATGTATGTATGTATGTATGTATATATGTATATATATATATATATATATATATATATATATATATATATATATATATATATATATATATATATATATATATATAAACACACACACACACACCTATTTTGAAGTTTCTCTGTTTCAGTGGGCAGTTATGTATAATAATGAGAGATTCAAAAAGACGTTGATAACAATGTCATCAATGCCTGTTTAGTGTGCTCATTTGTTGGATGGTCGGCAGCAATACTAGAGGTGGTACAGCTGTAACCTGTAAAATTGTACCTGCAATGTGTTGTGTATGGAAAAAAATAAAAATTATATCATCTAAATTTTTGTTATCCAACAATAACCTTCCCATCAATGCATGATGTCACAGTAGCCATAGCTCTACTCTTTCTGCCATATAACATTGGGGGAAAAAAAAAAAAAAGGAGCTATTAGAATAATAACAAAAGATAAAAAATCATCTAACTGCAGACCAAAATTCAAAAAACTTAAAGTCCTGACTGCCATAAATGAATACGTTCTAGAAACTTTTTATTCATTCTTAAGAAAAAGAAGAAAAAAAAAATTATTATTTTTTTTTTTTTTTTTTTTTTTTTAGATATTCGCACATAGGTATAACACCAGAAATGCTAGTAAATTGAGGATAGTTGAACATAACACTAGGCGATTTGAAAATGGACTAAATTACTTGGGAGTAAAACTTTACAACTTAATATCACAGAAAATAACTAAAACAATTTACCAGTATTAAAAAAAAAAACAGTAAAAAAAATTCTTCTAGAATATCCTACCTACCCTCTGAAGCTATTCTTTAATTTGATTGATAATAGAGAAATTGAACTGTTAATTTGTTGAATGGACTTGTGATAACAGCTGCTTCATGTTTTGCATAAAGTTAAATTGTGTAACATGTTATGTATTTTTTTTTTTTGAAATTTTTTTTCTTGGTAACTTGCATCATGTAAATATTAATTGTCTGCACATACATGTTCTATATCCCGGAGCCTTGACTCCACGTGGGATCAACAGAACAAAAATACAAAAAAAAAAAAAAAATCCAGCTCACTAATCTAGGTGCATTTTGCTAACAATATTTGGAATATATATATATATTTTTTTTTGTGTAACATGCAAATTCTGTATTATTCTGCACACATTATTTATAATCTTCTATCATTTTCTTAGATAATAACTATTAATTCATAAAATAGATTGTGTGTGCATAACCTCCTGGAAACATTTGCACTTACCTCCTACTTTACTTTTTCATTTAAGCAATCCTATTCGCATGTATACACTTAGGTTGCAGCATCGAAATTGTGTAAAATTCAAAGTGTGTATTGCCTGAAAAAAAAAAAAAAAAAAAAAAGACATACCAAATATTTGCATACAGCGACACACTACATATTTGCACACAGTGGAGTTTTGCGGTAATTAACCTAGCACAATTTACCACACGCAATCACACGCCCGCGATGAGATAACACACTCGCTGTTTTCCTGTTGACCGGCACGAGGAGTAAGAAAAATTGATATTTACACGAGCACACACTCCCACACTAGTCACAACGTCGGTCATCAAGTTGTGTTGAAAATTCCTGTAGCCTCTGTTTTCCCAAATGATTTCACTTAAAATTTCATTTAACAAGACCATAAACAAATTTACAATACTAATTTCTTAAACAAACACTTCAGCGAACAAGTGACTGTCGCATTCATTACAAAGCTTACAACTTAACAGATGTTTCCGATGTGAAATAAAATAAGAAAATGTTTTACAACCAACCTAGAACATTTAGTCAAAACGTTTTTGTCCTGGTTTATGATTATTTTCCGTGACATGAATGTTTCAAAACTAATAAAAATACGAATGCAGCCAAATATAATGAAGTTAGCACATAAAAGACGACTTAAAATATTTCATTTTTCGAGAATTGGCAGAGCAAGAACGCACAGGTCCAACGGAAATTTCTTTAAAGATAAACGACCATCGGACAAAAACACCCCCTCCCCTCATCCTCAAAAATACGTGAATAATATACTTTTTCAATTATATTTTTATCGTTTTTTTTTTTTTTTTTTAATATACTCATTAAAACTTCAAAATAAGCAGGTACTCGTGTGTTTTTCTCTCTACAATGTACCTGATCTCGGTGCGTAAACCTACATCATTTAGAGATGGAATTAATGTACACATACAAGTAAAATTTTGTTCCATTGTAAAATTGAGAGAAAGAAGGTTTTCCAAACGCATTAAGTATGGAGACTTTAAATAAGATTACGAGCTTATAAATGTTTGCAACGAAATAAAGTGACCATGTATCTGCAATTTCAAAAATATTTTTGCTCTGCTAACCTCACATGCAAGCAAGTAAAAATAACCTCACAACTTACTTACCTCTCTCAATTTCGCAGTACCAAAACATAGAAGGGATAAATAGGATAGTTTTTATTCGAAATCCTGCAAGAGTTTTAATTTTTATTAAAATATTTCTCCAATGTAGCATGTGTGTGGAATACTTCATCAGCAACTTGCATCTGCACCTTGAGTGAATTGAAGGGCAGCCAGTTTTAAAAGCTAAACAGAAACTGCACTCTTGAGAATGCATCAGATCCAAGTGAAATGCTTGTTGTGTGTACAGTTAAAAGTTTTATTATTCACACAATGAAAATGTAAACAAAATTTACTCACAATAATAATCACATCATCCTTGGAGGTGCACGAAGAAAGCCATTCCAGGTGGCACTGAACAAGGTGATTTGCTAGTGCTTCCACAGCAAACAGCCTTCATGAAATTATCTCCACATTTTCAGCATACTATACACTAAAGTATACCTAAGTTAATTTAACCATTTTCAAGTGATTCCAGCACAAATTACGTATTTGATTCCTTGAATAACATCTGCAAATGAAAAGTTCCCTGTTTGGTGTAGCAGTAAATTTAAACAGCTCGCAGTGCAAATTAAACAGTGCAGCTGCCATAAAAAAATTACACTATTAGTGGAACTGCCCATTATGTCATCGTAGACTGCTGACATTTAGAAAACATTGAAAAATCAGTGCTAAAGAAGCCCTACATTACTTTCGCTGTCCAAAGTGCGCTGCTCCCTACGTGAGCAAGGCATCGAGAATTTTCTGAACCGTCCGCAACCAGAAAATTGGGTAACCAGATATTTGCAAAATTTTATTTTCACTTTGCTCTTGCATTCTGTAGGATCAGTCTCGTCATGGCAGATACCGCAGCAGCGACTGCAGCACCAGCTGTTGCCCCATCACAGGCAGCTTCCCCGAAGAAAGGCAAGGCTGCGTCGAAGAAGCCACGAGCCAAGCCCGCGCACCCGCGCACATCTGAAATGGTGGCCTCTGCGATCAAGAGCCTCAAGGAAAGGGGCGGCTCATCACTGCAAGCCATCAAGAAATACGTCGCCTCTACCTACAAAGTAGATGCGGAAAAGCTGGCACCTTTCATCAAGAAATACTTGAAGGCAGCAGTGGCTAGCGGCGAGCTTGTCCAAACCAAAGGCAAGGGTGCGTCTGGCTCCTTCAAGCTGGCTTCAGGGACCACCGGTGCTCCGGACCAGCCCAAGGCTCCAAGCGGCAAGCGTGGTGCAGCTGCCCCTAAGGAAAAGAAGCGATCCGTAGCCAAGAAGGCAGCGGTGGGCAAGAAACCAGTCAAGAAGACTCCGCCTACAGCAGAAAAGAAAAAAAAGGCAGCAGCTGCAACCCCCAAGCCCAAGAAGGCACCTTCAAAGGCAAAAAAGGTGTCCAAACCTCCCACGAAGAAACCCCGTGCTCCAAAGCCAAAGAAGGTTGCCCCAAAGAGCAAGTCGCCCAAGAAAGCAGCCCCAAAGCGGAAATGAAGATGCCAGCAGGACCGCTGGCACTTTCTGTGGCACTGTACCACCTTATCGGCCCTTCTAAGGGCCAACAATACTAGTCATGAAGGTATCAGTTGTTGCAATCATTGCCTCCTATAGCCACACCTCTGCCGTTAGGTAAAATTCTGGTTAAAAAATTTCTTATGGTATTTGAAGCGGGGGAAATAAATAAATAAATAAAGAAATTTATCAATTACATTGTGTGTATAGTTTAGGTGCAAAATTATTTAAAGTTTTTAAGCAGGAAAACGTCTTACAAACATCTCACTCTTATTTCAGCATATATATATATATATACACATATATACACACACACACACACATATTTTTTTTGTAAGGATTAGGTCTCAGGGTATTAATGGTGAACTTTATGCTGCTGCTGCTGCTGCTGCTGCTGCTGCTGCTGCTGCTGCTGCTGCTGCTGCTGCTGCTGATGGTGCTGCTACTGCAGACAGGCACTGTTTGAAGAGTTTTTATTTCCTATGCAGAATACATTGCATTGTGTGCAAATCTTTTGTGTACAATATAAACAACCACCTCAAAACACAGACACTATAACTGTGTTTTTCCAAATTCTTATTAATGTAATATATTATTGGCTGGGTAAAGGTCAACGACAGCTAATAGGTACAAAAAGCCAGACAACTGTTTTCCTTTCAAATTTGACAGTTATTTTTAGCCCTAATAAGGGCTGTTTTTTTTTTCCCCCTTGCAAAAAAAATGGCAAGGAACTCAAGCACGCTCGCCACGGATACGCCGGGCAAGCTGGATGTCCTTGGGCATGATGGTGACCCTCTTGGCGTGGATGGCGCACAAATTGGTGTCCTCGAAGAGCCCCACCAGGTAAGCCTCGCTGGCCTCCTGCAGCGCCATGACGGCCGAGCTCTGGAAGCGCAAGTCTGTCTTGAAGTCCTGGGCGATCTCTCGCACCAGGCGCTGGAAGGGCAGCTTGCGGATAAGCAGCTCGGTACTTTTCTGGTAGCGCCTGATTTCTCGCAGCGCGACAGTGCCAGGGCGGTAGCGATGTGGCTTCTTCACTCCCCCCGTGGCCGGCGCGCTCTTGCGAGCCGCCTTGGTGGCCAGCTGCTTGCGCGGCGCTTTGCCTCCAGTAGATTTACGAGCCGTCTGCTTCGTGCGCGCCATCGTGGTCCGTCTGCGCGTGCTGTAAAAATTTCAACAGTTTTGTTAAAGCTGTGGTGCACTGCGATTGGCCCGGCATCTCCATTGGCTGGCGAGAACAGCCAATCACAGCACAGAAGTCGATCCATAGAAACTAACGACAGAGGCGGCCGAGCAGCACATTCCCAGCTGAAACAGGAGCACGCAAACATGACCGGGCGCGGAAAGGGCGGAAAAGGTCTGGGGAAAGGTGGCGCTAAGCGTCACAGGAAGGTGCTGCGTGACAACATCCAGGGCATCACCAAGCCGGCCATTCGTAGGCTGGCCAGGCGCGGTGGAGTGAAGCGCATCTCGGGCCTCATCTACGAGGAGACACGAGGCGTGCTCAAAGTGTTCCTGGAAAACGTGATCCGCGATGCTGTCACCTACACAGAGCACGCCAAGAGAAAGACCGTCACCGCAATGGACGTCGTGTACGCCTTGAAGAGGCAGGGCCGCACTCTGTACGGCTTCGGAGGGTAGGCCAGCTGTGCCACACCTTACAAAACGGCCCTTTTCAGGGCCATCATACAGATTCAAGGAAGGTTGCAGTTACTGTTTCACCATGCAAACACAACACTCATAAAGGAGGGGGGAAAAAATAAAAAAAATAAATCCCACAACTAGTAGGCGTACAAAAACCTTGGCTAGGCAAACACACATATGAAAAAGTGCTTTTACATGGTGCAGAGGTAGCAGTTTCAACAGCCATGCCATGGAGTTAACAGTACGTGAATAACCAGGTTGACATAACTTACATTACAATGTGCATGCAGTGAATGTTGAGAGAGCAAGACTTTAATTCAAGCTAGCTTCGCAGAAGGAAATTTTTCAATATTTCTAGCAACTTCTGCAACTATCTGTTCAACCGCATAACATTGCTTAAAGGCAATGTGCACTGATTCATACTTAGGTACACCAAGTAATACACA
>NW_026962053.1:0-10000 GCF_032445375.1 Bacillus rossius redtenbacheri
ATAATCTTCTTTCATTAAAATCTGGAGTCATGTCACCCAGTAATGACATATGTATGACATTAAGGATATTATGGTTTATCTTTTGTACTAAGCAGAATATTGCTACGTTGGAAATTAAAATTAAAAAAAAAAAAAAACATTACTTCATATTCTTCCTTTAACTATACATATGTGTTCAAATAATCTTCTTTTAATAAAATCTGGTTCCATGTCACCCGGTAATGACATATGTGTG
Source organism: Bacillus rossius redtenbacheri (assembly GCF_032445375.1). Taxonomy (NCBI): domain Eukaryota; kingdom Metazoa; phylum Arthropoda; class Insecta; order Phasmatodea; family Bacillidae; genus Bacillus; species Bacillus rossius. The sequence goes on from NW_026962053.1 coordinate 236, forward strand.
ACATTAAGGACATTATGATTAATCTTTTGTACTAACCAGAATATTGCTACGTTTGAAATTAAAATTTAAAAAAAATCAAAACTTCATATTCTTCCTTTAACTATACATATGTGTTCAGATAATCTTCTTTCATTAAAATCTGGAGTCATGTCACCCGGTAATGACATATGTGTGACATTAAGGACATTATGGTTAAAAATATTTACCAAGCAGAATATTGCTACGTTGGAAATTAAAATTTTAAAAAAATTCAAAACTTCATATTCTTCCTTTAACTATACATATGTGTTCAGATAATCTTCTTATATTAAAATCTGGTGCTATGTCACCCGGTAATGACATATGTGCGACATTCAGGACATTATAGTTAATCTTTTGTACCGAGCAGAATATTGCTACGTTGGAAAAAAAAATTTAAAAAAAAATTCAAAATTTCATAACCTTCCTCTAACTATACATATGTGTTCAGATAATCGTTTTTTAATCAAATATTGTGCCATGTCACCCGATAATGACATAAGTGTGACATTCAGCACATTATGGTTAATCTTTTGTACGAATCAGAATATTGCTACGCTGGAAATTAAAATTGTAAAAAAAATTCAAAACTTCATATTCTTCCTTTAACTATACATATGTGTTCAGATAATCTTCTTATATTAAAATCTAGTGCTATGTCACCCGGTAATGACATATGTGCGACATTCAGGACATTATAGTTAATCTTTTGTACCAAGCAGAATATTGCTACGTTGGAAAAAAAAATTTAAAAAAAAATTCAAAATTTCATAACTTTCCTCTAACTATACATATGTGTTCAGATAATCGTTTAAAATATGGTGCCATGTCACCCGATAATGACATAAGTGTGACATTCAGCACATTATGGTTAATCTTTTGTAAAAATCAGAATATTGCTACGCTGGAAATTAAAATTTAAAAAAAAATTCCAAACTTCATATTCTTCCTTTAACTATACATATGTGTTCAGATAATCTTCTTATATTAAAATCTGGTGCTATGTCACCCGGTAATGACATATGTGCGACATTCAGGACATTATAGTTAATCTTTTGTACCAAGCAGAATATTGCTACGTTGGAAAAAAAAAATTTAAAAAAAAATTCAAAATTTCATAACTTTCCCTCTAACTATACATATGTGTTCAGATAATCGTTTTTTTAATAAAATATTGTGCCATGTCACCCGATAATGACATAAGAGTGACATTCAGCACATTATGGTTAATCTTTTGTACGAATCAGAATATTGCTACGCTGGAAATTAAAATTGTAAAAAAAATTCCAAACTTCATATTCTTCCTTTAACTATACATATGTGTTTAGATAATCTTCTTATATTAAAATCTGGTGCTATGTCACCCGGTAATGACATATGTGCGACATTCAGGACATTATAGTTAATCTTTTGTACCAAGCAGAATATTGATACGTTGGAAAAAAAAAATTTAAAAAAAAATTCAAAATTTCATAACCTTCCTCTAACTATACATATGTGTTCAGATAATCGTTTTTTAATAAAATATGGTGCCATGTCACCCGATAATGACATAAGTGTGACATTCAGCACATTATGGTTAATCTTTTGTACGAATCAGAATATTGCTACGCTGGAAATTAAAATTTTAAAAAAAAATTCCAAACTTCATATTCTTCCTTTAACTATACATATGTGTTCAGATAATCTTCTTCTATTAAAATCTGATGTCCTGTCACCCGGTAATGACATCTGTGTGACATTAAGGGACATTATAGGTAATCTTTTGTTTCAAGCAGAATATTGCTACGTTGGAAATAAAAATTTAAAAAAAAAATAAAATCTTCATAACCTTCCTTTAACTATACATGTGTGTTCAAATAATCTTTTTTTTTTTAAAACTGGTGTCATGTCACCCGGTAATGACGCATGTGTGACATTAAGGACAATATGGTTAATGTTTTTTACCAATCAGAATATTGCTACGTTGGAAATTAAAATTTTAAAAAAATTCAAAACTTCATATTCTTCCTTTAACTATACATATGTGTTCAGATAATCTTCTTATATTAAAATCTGGTGCTATGTCACCCGGTAATGACATATGTGCGACATTCAGGACATTATAGTTAATCTTTTGTACCAAGCAGAATATTGCTACGTTAGAAATTAAAATTTAAAAAAAAAAATCATTACTTCATATTCTTCCTTTAACTATACATATGTGTTCAAATAATCTTCTTTTAATAATATCTGGTTCCATGTCACCCGGTAATGACATATGTGTGACATTAAGGACATTATGATTAATCTTTTGTACTAACCAGAATATTGCTACGTTGGAAATTAAAATTAAAAAAAAAATCAAAACTTCATATTCTTCCTTTAACTATACATATGTGTTCAGATAATCTTCTTTCATTAAAATCTGGAGTCATGTCACCCAGTAATGACATATGTATGACATTAAGGATATTATGGTTTATCTTTTGTACTAAGCAGAATATTGCTACGTTGGAAATAAAATTTAAAAAAAAAATAAAATCTTCATAACCTTCCTTTAACTATACATGTGTGTTCAAATAATCTTTTTTTTTTTTAAACTGGTGTCATGTCACACGGTAATGACGCATGTGTGACATTAAGGACAATATGGTAAATGTTTTTTACCAATCAGAATATTGCTACGTTGGAAAGTAAAATTTTAAAAAAATTAAAAACTTCATATTCTTCCTTTAACTATACATATGTGTTCAGATAATCTTCTTATATTAAAATCTGGTGCTATGTCACCCGGTAATGACATATGTGCGACATTCAGGACATTATAGTTAATCTTTTGTACCAAGCAGAATATTGCTACGTTGGTAATTAAAATTTAAAAAAAAAAATCAAAACTTTATATTTTTCCTTTAACTATGCATATGTGTTTAGATTATCTTCTTTTAATAAAATCTGGTGCCATGTCACCCGGTATTGACATATGTGTGACATTAAGCACATTATGTTTATTCTTTTGTAACAAGCAAAATATTGATACGTTGGTAATTAAAATTTAAAAAAAAATTTCAAACTTCATATTCTTCCTTTAACTATACATATGTGTTCAAATAATCTTCTTTTAATAAAATCTGGTTCCATGTCACCCGGTAATGACATATGTGTGACATTAAGGACATTATGATTAATCTTTTGTACTAACCAGAATATTGCTACGTTGGAAATTAAAATTAAAAAAAAATCAAAACTTCATATTCTTCCTTTAACTATACATATGTGTTCAGATAATCTTCTTTCATTAAAATCTGGAGTCATGTCACCCAGTAATGACATATGTATGACATTAAGGATATTATGGTTTATCTTTTGTACTAAGCAGAATATTGCTACGTTGGAAATTAAAATTAAAAAAAAAAACATTACTTCATATTCTTCCTTTAACTATACATATGTGTTCAAATAATCTTCTTTTAATAAAATCTGGTTCCATGTCACCCGGTAATGACATATGTGTGACATTAAGGACATTATGATTAATCTTTTGTACTAACCAGAATATTGCTACGTTTGAAATTAAAATTAAAAAAAAATCAAAACTTCATATTCTTCCTTTAACTATGCATATGTGTTCAGATAATCTTCTTTCATTAAAATCTGGAGTCATGTCACCCGGTAATGACATATGTGTGACATTAAGGACATTATGGTTAAAAATATTTACCAAGCAGAATATTGCTACGTTGGAAATTAAAATTTTAAAAAAATTCAAAACTTCATATTCTTCCTTTAACTATACATATGTGTTCAGATAATCTTCTTATATAAAAATCTGGTGCTATGTCACCCGGTAATGACATATGTGCGACAATCAGGACATTATAGTTAATCTTTTGTACCAAGCAGAATATTGCTACGTTGGAAAAAAAAATTAAAAAAAAAATTCAAAATTTCATAACCTTCCTCTAACTATACATATGTGTTCAGATAATCGTTTTTTAATAAAATATTGTGCCATGTCACCCGATAATGACATAAGTGTGACATTCAGCACATTATGGTTAATCTTTTGTACGAATCAGAATATTGCTACGCTAGAAATTAAAATTGTAAAAAAAAATTCCAAACTTCATATTCTTCCTTTAACTATACATATGTGTTCAGATAATCTTCTTATATTAAAATCTGGTGCTATGTCACCCGGTAATGACATATGTGCGACATTCAGGACATTATAGTTAATCTTTTGTACCAAGCAGAATATTGCTACGTTGGAAAAAAAAATTTAAAAAAAAATTCAAAATTTCATAACCTTCCTCTAACTATACATATGTGTTCAGATAATCGTTTTTTAATAAAATATTGTGCCATGTCACCCGATAATGACATAAGAGTGACATTCAGCACATTATGGTTAATCTTTTGTACGAATCAGAATATTGCTACGCTGGAAATTAAAATTGTAAAAAAAATTCCAAACTTCATATTCTTCCTTTAACTATACATATGTGTTCAGATAATCTTCTTATATTAAAATCTGGTGCTATGTCACCCGGTAATGACATATTTGCGACATTCAGGACATTATAGTTAATCTTTTGTACCAAGCAGAATATTGCTACGTTGGAAAAAAAAAATTTAAAAAAAATTCAAAATTTCATAACCTTCCTCTAACTATACATATGTGTTCAGATAATCGTTTTTTAATAAAATATGGTGCCATGTCACCCGATATTGACATAAGTGTGACATTCAGCGCACATTATGGTAAATCTTTTGTACGAATCAGAATATTGCTACGCTGGAAATTAAAATTTAAAAAAAATTCCAAACTTCATATTCTTCCTTTAAACTATACATATGTGTTCAGATAATCTTCTTATATTAAAATCTGGTGCTATGTCACCCGGTAATGACATATGTGCGACATTCAGGACATTATAGTTAATCTTTTGTACCAAGCAGAATATTGCTACGTTGGTAATTAAAATTTAAAAAAAAAATCAAAACTTTATATTTTTCCTTTAACTATGCATATGTGTTCAGATTATCTTCTTTTAATAAAATCTGGTGCCATGTCACCCGGTATTGACATATGTGTGACATTAATCACATTATGTTTATTCTTTTGTAACAAGCAAAATATTGATACGTTGGTAATTAAAATTTAAAAAAAAAAAATCATTACTTCATATTCTTCCTTTAACTATACATATGTGTTCAAATAATCTTCTTTTAATAAAATCTGGTTCCATGTCACCCGGTAATGACATATGTGTGACATTAAGGACATTATGATTAATCTTTTGTACTAACCAGAATATTGCTACGTTGGAAATTAAAATTTAAAAAAAAAAAAACATTACTTCATATTCTTCCTTTAACTATACATATGTGTTCAAATAATCTTCTTTTAATAAAATCTGGTTCCATGTCACCCGGTAATGACATATGTGTGACATTAAGGACATTATGATTAATCTTTTGTACTAACCAGAATATTGCTACGTTTGAAATTAAAATTAAAAAAAAATCAAAACTTCATATTCTTCCTTTAACTATACATAAGTGTTCAGATAATCTTCTTTCATTAAAATCTGGAGTCATGTCACCCCGGTAATGACATATGTGTGACATTAAGGACATTATGGTAAAAAATATTTACCAAGCAGAATATTGCTACGTTGGAAATTAAAATTTTAAAAAAATTCAAAACTTCATATTCTTCCTTTAACTATACATATGTGTTCAGATAATCTTCTTATATTAAAATCTGGTGCTATGTCACCCGGTAGTGACATATGTGCGACATTCAGGACATTATAGTAAATCTTTTGTACCAAGCAGAATATTGCTACGTTGGAAAAAAAAATTTAAAAAAAAATTCAAAATTTCATAACCTTCCTCTAACTATACATATGTGTTCAGATAATCGTTTTTTAATAAAATATTGTGCCATGTCACCCGATAATGACATAAGTGTGACATTCAGCACATTATGGTTAATCTTTTGTAGGAATCAGAATATTGCTACGCTGGAAATTAAAATTGTAAAAAAAATTCCAAACTTCATATTCTTCCTTTAACTATACATATGTGTTCAGATAATCTTCTTATATAAAAATCTGGTGCTATGTCACCCGGTAATGACATATGTGCGACATTCAGGACATTATAGTTAATCTTTTGTACCAAGCAGAATATTGCTACGTTGGAAAAAAAAATTTAAAAAAAAATTCAAAAATTCATAACCTTCCTCTAACTATACATATGTGTTCAGATAATCGTTTTTTAATAAAATATTGTGCCATGTCACCCGATAATGACATAAGTGTGACATTCAGCACATTATGGTTAATCTTTTGTACGAATCAGAATATTGCTACGGTGGAAATTAAAATTGTAAAAAAAATTCCAAACTTCATATTCTTCCTTTAACTATATATATGTGTTCAGATAATCTTCTTATATTAAAATCTGGTTCTATGTCACCCGGTAATGACATATGTGCGACATTCAGGACATTATAGTTAATCTTTTGTACCAAGCAGAATATTGCTACGTTGGTAATTAAAATTTAAAAAAAAAATCAAAACTTTATATTTTTCCTTTAACTATGCATATGTGTTCAGATTATCTTCTTTTAATAAAATCTGGTGCCATGTCACCCGGTATTGACATATGTGTGACATTAAGCACATTATGTTTATTCTTTTGTAACAAGCATAATATTGATACGTTGGTAATTAAAATTTAAAAAAAAATTTCAAACTTCATATTCTTCCTTTAACTATACATATGTCTTCAGATAATCTTCGTTTATAAAAATCTGGAGTCATGTCACCCGGTAATGACATGTGTGACATTAACGACATTATGGTTAAATTTTTGTACCAAGCAGAATATCGCTACGTTGGAAATTAAAATTTAAAAAAAATTCCAAATTTCATATTTTTCCTTTAACTATACATGTGTTCAGATAATCGACTTCTATTAAAATCTGGAGTCATGTCACCCAGTAATGACATATGTATGACATTAAGGATATTATGGTTTATCTTTTGTACTAAGCAGAATATTGCTACGTTGGAAATTAAAATTTAAAAAAAAAATATTACTTTATATTCTTCCTTTAACTATACATATGTGTTCAAATAATCTTCTTTTAATAAAATCTGGTTCCATGTCACCCGGTAATGACATATGTGTGACATTAAGGACATTTTGATTAATCTTTTGTACTAACCAGAATATTGCTACGTTGGAAATTAAAATTAAAAAAAAAATCAAAACTTCATATTCTTCCTTTAACTATACATATGTGTTCAGATAATCTTCTTTCATTAAAATCTGGAGTCATGTCACCCAGTAATGACATATGTATGACATTAAGGATATTATGGTTTATCTTTTGTACTAAGCAGAATATTGCTACGTTGGAAATTAAAATTAAAAAAAAAAACATTACTTCATATTCTTCCTTTAACTATACATATGTGTTCAAATAATCTTCTTTTAATAAAATCTGGTTCCATGTCACCCGGTAATGACATATGTGTGACATTAAGGACATTATGATTAATCTTTTGTACTAACCAGAATATTGCTACGTTGGAAATAAAAATTAAAAAAAAATCAAAACTTCATAATCTTCCTTTAACTATACATATGTGTTCAGATAATCTTCTTTCAATAAAATCTGGAGTCATGTCACCCAGTAATGACATATGTATGACATTAAGGATATTATGGATTATCTTTTGTACTAAGCAGAATATTGCTACGTTGGAAATTAAAATTTAAAAAAAAAAACATTACTTCATATTCTTCCTTTAACTATACATATGTGTTCAAATAATCTTCTTTTAATAAAATCTGGTTCCATGTCACCCGGTAATGACATATGTGTGACATTAAGGACATTATGATTAATCTTTTGTACTAACCAGAATATTGCGACGTTTGAAATTAAAATTAAAAAAAAATCAAAACTTCATATTCTTCCTTTAACTATACATATGTGTTCAGATAATCTTCTTTCATTAAAATCTGGAGTCATGTCACCCGGTAATGACATATGTGTGACATTAAGGACATTATGGTTAAAAATATTTACCAAGCAGAATATTGCCACGTTGGAAATTAAAATTTTAAAAAAATTCAAAACTTCATATTCTTCCTTTAACTATACATATGTGTTCAGATAATCTTCTTATATTAAAATCTGGTGCTATGTCACCCGGTTATGACATATGTGCGACATTCAGGACATTATAGTTAATCTTTTGTACCAAGCAGAATATTGCTACGTTGGAAAAAAAAATTTAAAAAAAAATTCAAAATTTCATAACCTTCCTCTAACTATACATATGTGTTCAGATAATCGTTTTTTAATAAAATATTGTGCCATGTCACCCGATAATGACATAAGTGTGACATTCAGCACATTATGGTTAATCTTTTGTACGAATATGAATATTGCTACGCTGGAAATTAAAATTGTAAAAAAAATTCCAAACTTCATATTCTTCCTTTAACTATACATATGTGTTCAGATAATCTTCTTATATTAAAATCTGGTGCTATGTCACCCGGTAATGACATATGTGCGACATTCAGGACATTATAGTTAATCTTTTGTACCAAGCAGAATATTGCTACGTTGGAAAAAAAAATTTAAAAAAAAAATTCAAAATTTCATAACCTTCCTCTAACTATACATATGTGTTCAGATAATCGTTTTTTAATAAAATATGGTGCCATGTCACCCGATAATGACATAAGTGTGACATTCAGCACATTATGGTTAATCTTTTGTACGAATCAGAATATTGCTATGCTGGAAATTAAAATTTTAAAAAAAATTCCAAACTTCATATTCTTCCTTTAACTATACATATGTGTTCAGATAATCTTCTTCTATTAAAATCTGATGTCCTGTCACCCGGTAATGACATCTGTGTGACATTAAGGACATTATAGTTAATCTTTTGTTTCAAGCAGAATATTGCTACGTTGGAAATAAAAATTTAAAAAAATAATAAAATCTTCATAACCTTTCTTTAACTATACATGTGTGTTCAAATAATCTTTTTTTTTTAAAAACTGGTGTCATGTCACCCGGTAATGACACATGTGTGACATTAAGGACAATATGGTTAATGTTTTTTACCAATCAGAATATTGCTACGTTTGAAATTAAAATTTTAAAAAAATTCAAAACTTCATATTCTTCCTTTAACTATACATATGTGTTCAGATAATCTTCTTATATTAAAATCTGGTGCTATGTCACCCGGTAATGACATATGTGCGACATTCAGGACATTATAGTTAATATTTTGTACCAAGCAGAATATTGCTACGTTGGAAAAAAAAATTTAAAAAAAAATTCAAAATTTCATAACCTTCCTTTAACTATACATGTGTGTTCAAATAATCTTTTTTTTTTTAAACTGGTGTCATGTCACCCGGTAATGACGCATGTGTGACATTCAGCACATTATGGTTAATCTTTTGTACGAATCAAAATATTGCTACGCTGGAAATTAAAATTTTAAAAAAATTTCCAAACTTCATATTCTTCATTTAACTATACATATGTGTTCAGATAATCTTCTTATATTAAAATCTGGTGCTATGTCACCCGGTAATGACATATGTGCGACATTCAGGACATTATAGTTAATCTTTTGTACAAAGCAGAATATTGCTACGTTGGTAATTAAAATTAAAAAAAAAATCAAAACTTTATATTTTTCCTTTAACTAT
>NW_026962054.1:0-10000 GCF_032445375.1 Bacillus rossius redtenbacheri
ACTGGACCCGAGTCTGCCGGGACTGGACCAGAGCCTGCCGGGACTGGACCAGAGCCTGCCGGGACTGGACCCGAGTCTGCCGGGACTGTACCAGAGCCTGCCGGGACTGTACCAGAGCCTGCCGGGACTGCACCAGAGCCTGCCGGGACTGCACCAGATCCTGCCGGGACTGTACCAGAGCCTGCCGGGACTGTACCAGAGCCTGCCGGGACTGTACCAGAGCCTGCCGGGACTGGACCAGAGTCTGCCGGGACTGTACCAGAACCTGCCGGGACTGGACCAGTGTCTGCCGGGACTGTACCAGAGCCTGCCGGGACTGGACCAGAGTCTGCCGAAACTGTACCAGAGCCTGCCGGGACTGCACCAGAGCCTGCCGGGACTGTACCAGAGCCTGCCGGGACTGGACCAGAGTCTGCCGGGACTGTACCAGAGCCTGCCGGGACTGGACCAGAGTCTGCCGGGACTGTACCAGAGTCTGCCGGGACTGGACCAGAGTCTGCCGGGACTGTACCAGAGCCTACCGGGACTGCACCAGAGCCTGCCGGGACTGGACCAGAGTCTGCCGGGACTGTACCAGAGTCTGCCGGGACTGTACCAGAGCCTGCCGGGACTGTACCAGAGCCTGCCGGGACTGTACCAGAGCCTGCCGGGACTGGACCAGAGCCTACCGGGACTGCACCAGAGCCTGCCGGGACTGGACCAAAGTCTGCCGGGACTGGACCAGAGCCTGCCGGGACTGGACCCGAGTCTGCCGGGACTGGACCAGAGCCTGCCGGGACTGGACCAGAGCCTGCCGGGACTGGACCAGAGTCTGCCGGGACTGGACCAGAGCCTGCCGGGACTAAACCCGAGCCTGCCGGGATTGGACCAGAGCCTGCCGGGACTGGACCCGAGCCTGCCGGGACTGGACCAGAGCCTGCCGGGACTGGACCAGAGTCTGCCGGGACTGGACCAGAGCCTGCCGGGACTGGAACAGAGCCTGCCGGGACTGGACCAGAGCCTGCCGGGACTGGACCCGAGCCTGCCGGGACTGGACCAGAGCCTGCCGGGACTGGACCATAGTCTGCCGGGACTGGACCAGAGCCTGCCGGGACTGGACCCGAGATTGCCGGGACTGGACCAGAACCTGCCGGGACTAGACCCGAGCCTGCCGGGACTGGACCAGAGCCTGCCGGGACTGGACCCGAGCCTGCTGGGACTGGACCAGAGCCTGCCGGGACTGGACCAGAGCCTGCCGGGACTGGACCCGAGCCTGCCGGGACTGGACCAGAGTCTGCCGGGACTGGACCAGAGCCTGCCGGGACTGGAATAGAGCCTGCCGGGACTGGACCAGAGTCTCCGGGACTGGACAAGAGCCTGCCGGGACTGGACCAGAGCCTGCCGGGACTGGACCAGAGACTGCCGGGAATGTACCAGAGCCTGCCGGGACTGCACCAGAGCCTGCCGGGACTGGACCAGAGCCTGCCGGGACTGGACCAGAGTCTGCCGGGACTGTACCAGAGCCTGCCGGGACTGTACCAGAGTCTGCCGGGACTGCACCAGAGTCTGCCGGAACTGGACCAGAGCCTGCCGGGACTGGACCAGAGTCTGCCGGGACTGTACCAGAGCCTGCCGGGTCTGGACCAGAGTCAGCCGGGGACTGTACCAGAGCATGCCGGGACTGGACCAGAGTCTGTCGGGACTGTACCAGAGCCTGCCGGGACTGGAACAGAGCCTGCCGGGACTGGAACAGAGTCTGCCGGGTCTGGAACAGAGCCTGCCGGGACTGGAACAGAGCCTGCCGGGACTAGAACAGAGCCTGCCGGGACTGGACCAGAGTCTGCCGCGACTGGACCAGAGCCTGCCGGGACTGGACCAGAGCCTGCCGGGACTGGACCAGAGACTGCTGGGAATGTACCAGAGCCTGCCGGAACTGGAACAGAGCCTGCCGGGACTGCACCAGAGCCTGCCGGAACTGGACCAGAGCCTGCCGGGACTGCACCAGAGCCTGCCGGAACTGGACCAGAGCCTGCCGGGACTGTACCAGAGCCTGCCGGAACTGGACCAGAGCCTGCCGGGACTGGACCAGAGCCTGCCGGGACTGGACCAGAGCCTGCCGGGACTGGACCAGAGACTGCTGGGAATGTACCAGACTCTGCCGGGACTGCACCAGAGCCAGCCGGGACTGGACCAGAGCCTGCCGGGACTGGACCAGAGCCTGCCGGGACTAGACCAGAGCCTGCCGGGACTGGACCAGAGCCTGCCGGGACTGTACCAGAGCCTGCCGGGACTGCACCAGAGCCTGCCGGAACTGGACCAGAGCCTGCCGGGACTGGACCAGAGTCTGTCGGGACTGTACCAGAGCCTGCCGGGACTGGAACAGAGCCTGCCGGGACTGGAACAGAGCCTGCCGGGACTGGACCAGAGCCTGCCGGGACTGCACCAGAGCCTGCCGGAACTGGACCAGAGCCTGCCGGGACTGTACCAGAGCCTGCCGGAACTGGACCAGAGCCTGCCGGGACTGCACCAGAGCCTGCCGGGACTGCACCAGAGTCTGCCGGGACTGGACCAGAGTCTGCCGGGACTGTACCAGAGCCTGCCGGGACTGGACCAGAGCCTGCCGGGACTGCACCAGAGCCTGCCGGAACTGGACCAGAGCCTGCCGGGACTGTACCAGAGCCTGCCGGAACTGGACCAGAGCCTGCCGGGACTGCACCAGAGCCTGCCGGGACTGCACCAGAGTCTGCCGGGACTGGACCAGAGTCTGCCGGGACTGTACCAGAGCCTGCCGGGACTGGACCAGAGCCTGCCGGGACTAGACCAGAGCCTGCCGGGACTGGACCAGAGCCTGCCGGGACTGTACCAGAGCCTGCCGGGACTGCACCAGAGCCTGCCGGAACTGGACCAGAGCCTGCCGGGACTGGACCAGAGTCTGTCGGGACTGTACCAGAGCCTGCCGGGACTGGAACAGAGCCTGCCGGGACTGGAACAGAGCCTGCCGGGACTGGACCAGAGCCTGCCGGGACTGCACCAGAGCCTGCCGGAACTGGACCAGAGCCTGCCGGGACTGTTCCAGAGCCTGCCGGAACTGGACCAGAGCCTGCCGGGACTGCACCAGAGCCTGCCGGGACTGCACCAGAGTCTGCCGGGACTGGACCAGAGTCTGCCGGGACTGTACCAGAGCCTGCCGGGACTGGACCAGAGCCTGCCGGGACTGCACCAGAGTCTGCCGGGACTGGACCAGAGTCTGCCGGGACTGTACCAGAGCCTGCCGGGACTGCACCAGAGTCTGCCGGGACTGGACCAGAGTCTGCCGGGACTGTACCAGAGCCTGCCGGGACTGGACCAGAGTCTGCCGGGACTGTACCAGAGCCTGCCGGGACTGCACCAGAGCCTGCCGGGACTGCACCAGAGTCTGCCGGTACTGGACCAGAGTCTGCCGGGACTGCACCAGAGCCTGCCGGGACTGGACCAGAGCCTGCCGGGACTGCACCAGAGCCTGCCGGGACTGGACCAGAGTCTGCCGGGACTGTACCAGAGCCTGCCGGGACTGGACCAGAGTCTGTCGGGACTGTACCAGAGCCTGCCGGGACTGCACCAGAGCCTGCCGGGACTTGACCAGAGCCTGCCGGGACTGGACCAGAGCATGCCGGGACTGGACCAGAGCCTGCCGGAACTGGACCAGAGCCTGCCGGGACTGGACCAGAGTCTGTCGGGACTGTACCAGAGCCTGCCGGGACTGCACCAGAGCCTGCCGGGACTGCACCAGAGCCTGCCGGGACTGGACCAGAGTCTGCCGGGACTGTACCAGAACCTGCCGGGACTGCACCAGAGCCTGCCGGGACTGCACCAGAGCCTGCCGGGACTGGACCAGAGCCTGCCGGGACTGGACCAGAGCCTGCCGGGACTGGACCAGAGCCTGCCGGGACTGGACCAGAGCCTGCCGGGACTGGACCAGAGCCTGCCGGGACTGGACCAGAGCCTGCCGGGACTGGACCAGAGCCTGCCGGAACTGGACCAGAGCCTGCCGGGACTGCACCAGAGCCTGCCGGGACTGGACCAGAGTCTGTCGGGACTGTACCAGAGCCTGCCGGGACTGGACCAGAGCCTGCCGGGACTGCACCAGAGCCTGCCGGGACTGGACCAGAGCCTGCCGGGACTGGACCAGAGCCTGCCGGGACTGCACCAGAGCCTGCCGGGACTGGACCAGAGCCTGCCGGGACTGGACCAGAGCCTGCCGGGACTGGACCAGAGTCTGTCGGGACTGCACCAGAGTCTGCCGGGACTGGACCAGAGCCTGCCGGGACTGGACCAGAGCCTGCCGGAACTGCACCAGAGCCTGCCGGGACTGGACCAGAGCCTGCCGGGACTGCACCAGAGTCTGTCGGGACTGTACCAGAGCCTGCCGGGACTGGACCAGAGCCTGCCGGGACTGCACCAGAGCCTGCCGGGACTGGACCAGAGCCTGCCGGGACTGGACCAGAGCCTGTCGGGACTGTACCAGAGCCTGCCGGGACTGGACCAGAGCCTGCCGGGACTGCACCAGAGCCTGCCGGGACTGCACCAGAGCCTGCCGGAACTGCACCAGAGCCTGCCGGGACTGGACCAGAGCCTGCCGGGACTGGACCAGAGTCTGCCGGGACTGGACCAGAGCCTGCCGGGACTGGACCAGAGCCTGCCGGAACTGGACCAGAGCCTGCCGGGACTGCACCAGAGTCTGTCGGGACTGTACCAGAGCCTGCCGGGACTGCACCAGAGCCTGCCGGGACTGGACCAGAGCCTGCCGGGACTGTACCAGAGCCTGCCGGGACTGCACCAGAGCCTGCCGGGACTGTACCAGAGCCTGCCGGGACTGCACCAGAGTCTGTCGGGACTGTACCAGAGCCTGCCGGAACTGCACCAGAGCCTGCCGGGACTGCACCAGAGTCTGTCGGGACTGTACCAGAGCCTGCCGGAACTGCACCAGAGCCTGCCGGGACTGTACCAGAGCCTGCCGGGACTGGACCAGAGCCTGCCGGGACTGGACCAAAGCCTGCCGGGACTGGACCAGAGCCTGCCGGAACTGGACCAGAGCCTGCCGGGACTGCACCAGAGTCTGTCGGGACTGTACCAGAGCCTGCCGGAACTGCACCAGAGCCTGCCGGGACTGGACCAGAGCCTGCCGGGACTGCACCAGAGTCTGCCGGGACTGGACCAGAGCCTGCCGGGACTGGACCAGAGCCTGCCGGAACTGGACCAGAGCCTGCCGGGACTGCACCAGAGTCTGTCGGGACTGTACCAGAGCCTGCCGGGACTGGACCAGAGCCTGCCGGGACTGCACCAGAGCCTGCCGGGACTGGACCAGAGCCTGCCGGGACTGGACCAGAGCCTGCCGGGACTGCACCAGAGCCTGCCGGGACTGGACCAGAGCCTGCCGGGACTGGACCAGAGTCTGTCGGGACTGTACCAGAGCCTGCCGGGACTGGACCAGAGCCTGCCGGAACTGGACCAGAGCCTGCCGGGACTGCACCAGAGTCTGTCGGGACTGTACCAGAGCCTGCCGGGACTGGACCAGAGCCTGCCGGGACTGCACCAGAGCCTGCCGGGACTGGACCAGAGCCTGCCGGGACTGGACCAGAGCCTGCCGGGACTGGACCAGAGCCTGCCGGGACTGGACCAGAGCCTGCCGGGACTGGACCAGAGCCTGCCGGCACTGCACCAGAGTCTGCCGGGACTGGACCAGAGTCTGCCGGGACTGTACCAGAGCCTGCCGGGACTGGACCAGAGCCTGCCGGGACTGCACCAGAGTCTGCCGGGACTGGACCAGAGTCTGCCGGGACTGGACCAGAGCCTGCCGGGACTGCACCAGAGCCTGCCGGAACTGGACCAGAGCCTGCCGGGACTGGACCAGAGCCTGCCGGGACTGGACCAGAGCCTGGGGGGACTGGACCAGAGCCTGCCGGGACTGCACCAGAGCCTGCCGGGACTGGACCAGAGCCTGCCGGAACTGGACCAGAGCCTGCCGGAACTGGACCAGAGCCTGCCGGGACTGGACCAGAGTCTGTCGGGACTGTACCAGAGCCTGCCGGGACTGGACCAGAGCCTGCCGGGACTGGAACAGAGCCTGCCGGGACTGGAACAGAGCCTGCCGGGACTGGACCAGAGCCTGCCGGGACTGCACCAGAGCCTGCCGGAACTGAACCAGAGCCTGCCGGGACTGGACCAGAGCCTGCCGGGACTGTACCAGAGCCTGCCGGGACTGCACCAGAGCCTGCCGGAACTGGACCAGAGCCTGCCGGGACTGGACCAGAGTCAGCCGGGGACTGTACCAGAGCCTGCCGGGACTGCACCAGTGTCTGCGCGGACTGTACCAGAGCCTGACGGGACTGGACCAGAGTCTGCCGGGACTGCAACAGAGCCTGCCGGGACTGGACCAGAGCCTGCCGGGACTGCACCAGATCCTGCCGGGACTGTACCAGAGCCTGCCGGGACTGTACCAGAGCCTGCCGGGACTGCACCAGAGTCTGCGCGGACTGTACCAGAGCCTGCCGGGACTGTTGCAGAGTCTGCCGGGACTGCACCAGAGCCTGCCGGGACTGTACCAGAGTCTGCCGGGACTGGACCAGAGTCTGCCGGGACTGCACCAGAGCCTGCCGGCACTGTTGCAGAGTCTGCCGGGACTGTACCAGAGCCTGCCGGGACTGTACCAGAGTCTGCCGGGACTGTACCAGAGCCTGCCGGGACTGCACCAGAGCCTGCCGGGACTGGACCAGAGTCTGCCGGGACTGTACCAGAGCCTGCCGGGACTGGACCAGAGTCTGCCGGGACTGTACTAGAGCCTGCCGGGACTGCACCAGAGCCTGCCGGGACTGTACCAGAGCCTGCAGGGACTGTACCAGAGCCTGCCGGGACTGTACCAGAGCCTGCAGGGACTGGACCAGAGTCTGCCGGGACTGGACCAGAACCTGCCGGGACTGTACCAGAGCCTGCCGGGACTGGACCAGAGTCTGCCGGGACTGTACCAGAGCCTGCAGGGACTGGACCAGAGTCTGCCGGGACTGTACCAGAGCCTGCCGGGACTGTACCAGAGCCTACCGGGACTGCACCAGAGCCTGCAGGGACTGGACCAGAGTCTGCCGGGACTGTACCAGAGTCTGCCGGGACTGTACCAGAGTCTGCCGGGACTGTACCAGAGCCTGCCGGGACTGTACCAGAGCCTGCCGGGACTGTACCAGAGCCTGCCGGGACTGGACCAGAGTCTGCCGGGACTGTACCAGAGTCTGCCGGGACTGTACCAGAGCCTGCAGGGACTGTACCAGAGCCTGCCGGGACTGTACCAGAGCCTGCAGGGACTGGACCAGAGTCTGCCGGGACTGTACCAGAGTCTGCCGGGACTGGACCAGAGTCTGCCGGGACTGGACCAGAGCCTGCCGGGACTGGACCAGAGTCTGCCGGGACTGGACCAGAGCCTGCCGGGACTGGACCAGAGTCTGCCGGGACTGGACCAGAATCTGCCGGGACTGTACCAGAGCCTGCAGGGACTGGACCAGAGTCTGCCGGGACTGTACCAGAGTCTGCCGGGACTGGACCAGAGTCTGCCGGGACTGGACCAGAGCCTGCCGGGACTGGACCAGAGTCTGCCGGGACTGGACCAGAGCCTGCCGGGACTGGACCAGAGTCTGCCGGGACTGTACCAGAGCCTACCGGGACTGCACCAGAGCCTGCCGGGACTGGACCAGAGTCTGCCGGGACTGTACCAGAGTCTGCCGGGACTGTACCAGAGCCTGCCGGGACTGTACCAGAGCCTGCCGGGACTGTACCAGAGCCTGCCGGGACTGGACCAGAGCCTGCCGGGACTGCACCAGAGCCTGCCGGGACTGGACCAGAGCCTGCCGGGACTGGACCAGAGCCTGCAGGGACTGGACCAGAGTCTGCCGGGACTGGACCAGAGCCTGCCGGGACTGGACCAGAGCCTACCGGGACTGTACCAGAGCCTGCCGGGACTGGACCAGAGCCTGCCGGGACTGGACCCGAGCCTGCCGGGACTGGACCCGAGCCTGCCGGGACTGGACCAGAGCCTGCCGGGACTGGACCAGAGCCTACCGGGACTGTACCAGAGCCTGCCGGGACTGGACCCGAGCCTGCCGGGACTGGACCAGAGCCTGCCGGGACTGGACCAGAGCCTGCCGGGACTGGACCAGAGCCTACCGGGACTGTACCAGAGCCTGCCGGGACTGGACCCGAGTCTGCCGGGACTGGACCAGAGCCTGCCGGGACTGGACCAGAGCCTGCCGGGACTGGACCAGAGTCTGCCGGGACTGCACCAGAGTCTGCCGGGACTGAACCAGAGCCTGCCAGGACTGGACCAGAGTCTGCCGGGACTGGACCAGAGTCTGCCGGGACTGCACCAGAGTCTGCCGGGACTGGACCAGAGTCTGCCGGGACTGGACCAGAGCCTGCCAGGACTGGACCAGAGTCTGCCGGGACTGGACCAGAGTCTGCCGGGACTGCACCAGAGTCTGCCGGGACTGGACCAGAGTCTGCCGGGACTGGACCAGAGCCTGCCGGGACTGGACCAGAGCCTGCCGGGACTGGAACAGAGCCTGCCGGGACTGGACCAGAGCCTGCCGGGACTGGACCAGAGTCTGCCGGGACTGGACCAGAGCCTGCCGGGACTGGACCAGAGTCTGCCGGGACTGGACCAGAGCCTGCCGGGACTAGAACAGAGCCTGCCGGGACTGGACCAGAGACTGCCGGGAATGTACCAGAGCCTGCCGGGACTGGACCCGAGCCTGCCAGGACTGGACCAGAGCCTGCCGGGACTGGACCAGAGTCTGCCGGGACTGGACCAGAGTCTGCCGGGACTGTACCAGAGCCTGCCGGGACTGCACCAGAGTCTGCCGGGACTGTACCAGAGCCTGCCGGGACTGGACCAGAGTCTGCCGGGACTGTACCAGAGTCTGCCGGGTCTGGACCAGAGTCAGCCGGGGACTGTACCAGAGCCTGCCGGGACTGGACCAGAGTCTGCCGGGACTGTACCAGAGCCTGCCGGGACTGGAACAGAGCCTGCCGGGACTGGAACAGAGTCTGCCGGGACTGGACCAGAGCCTGCCGGGACTAGAACAGAGCCTGCCGGGACTGGACCAGAGTCTACCGGGACTGGACTAGAGCCTGCCGGGACTGGACCAGAGCCTGCCGGGACTGGACCAGAGACTGCTGGGAATGTACCAGACTCTGCCGGGACTGCACCAGAGCCTGCCGGGACTGGACCAGAGCCTGCCGGGACTGGACCAGAGTCTGCCGGGACTGTACCAGAGCCTGCCGGGACTGCACCAGAGCCTGCCGGAACTGGACCAGAGCCTGCCGGGACTGGACCAGAGTCAGCCGGGGACTGTACCAAAGCCTGCCGGGACTGCACCAGAGTCTGCGCGGACTGTACCAGAGCCTGCCGGGACTGGACCAGAGTCTGCCGGGACTGCACCAGAGCCTGCCGGGACTGGACCAGAGCCTGCCGGGACTGCACCAGATCCTGCCGGGACTGTACCAGAGCCTGCCGGGACTGTACCAGAGCCTGCCGGGACTGCACCAGAGTCTGCGCGGACTGTACCAGAGCCTGCCGGGACTGGACCAGAGTCTGCCGGGACTGGACCAGAGCCTGCCGGGACTGTACCAGAGCCTGCCAGGACTGGACCAGAGTCTGCCGGGACTGTACCAGAGCCTGCCGGGACTGTACCAGAGCCTGCCGGGACTGTACCAGAGCCTGCCGGGACTGGACCAGAGTCTGCCGGGACTGGACCAGAGCCTGCCGGGACTGGACCAGAGTCTGCCGGGACTGTACCAGAGTCTGCCGGGACTGTACCAGAGCCTGCCGGGACTGGACCAGAGTCTGCCGGGACTGGACCAGAGCCTGCCGGGACTGGACCAGAGTCTGCCGGGACTGTACCAGAGCCTGCCGGGACTGGACCAGAGCCTGCCAGGACTGGACCAGAGTCTGCCGGGACTGGACCAGTGTCTGCCGGGACTGTACCAGAGTCTGCCGGGA
>NW_026962055.1:0-10000 GCF_032445375.1 Bacillus rossius redtenbacheri
TGGCTCAGTGCGGGAAATAAATAAATGTTGTCAACAGAAATACCGAAATGTTTACGCTTCTCCACTAGAAGTCTGATGGTCGACTGAAGATCCTCTGTCAAGATTACTGGCACTTTCCTTCCTTTTTTCCCACGAATTTCAATCCTTTTCAATCCTTTACTAACACCTTTTCAGTTTCAGACAAAGCGGCAAAAACATCTGAGCTCGGTTCAATATTCGGTGCATTTTTGTAGTCATCGACACGCATGTACTGCATTTCCCCGACTCGCCGTCTATTGAGAATTAGAGTTCTGCATAATGCTACCTCACTAAGCTCCTGAAAACATTTTTCTGATGGTTGATTTATCAAAGATGATGTCAAATCTTTGTCTCTTTTGAAAAGATGGTTGTTTAGGAGACTTATATCTTCAGCTAGAGGAAGTTGTTTAGAAACACTCCATTTTCTTTAATAGAGTCCTATGAGCCTTTGTTGAAATTTCGTTTCCCCACCGAATTTCCATGAGTTCGATGAAAGTCGATAACTCCGGCACATTTGCCCTTAAAATATCATCTTCCATGGAAACCCCTTTCATTACCATGGCACATTTCTGCAATGAAATTCCAATTTTTATAGCCAAGGAAGGAGTATGGAATGTATTTCTTTCAGCATTGAATCCTGCAACTCTTCTTACAGATTCTTTAATTGTTTTTTATTTTGATGTTTTCAAGAGATTTTTCAACTGATGCACATCTTTATCTATTGTCTTAGCATGGTGCACCAATCTTCCCAACTCTCGTAGCCTATTTACTATTACCTTGTTGTTTCTCTTTTCATGACACAGCTTTACGTACAAGTTTTGTCCAAACATTATAATAGCCTCATCGTGGGCAATGCATTGAAATATATTATCAGCATTCATTTGTGTAAGAATGTTGTTTTTAAATGCTTCACTGGTCTCGAAACTTGCAGGTAAAAGAAGGGAACTCTGAGCCCGAACAGTTCGGTTTCGCCCTGGAACAATTAATCTTTTGTGCTTTTTTGCGGTTGTAATGACGCGAAAGCTGCTTTCGAGTGTAAAATGCAAAACAAACTTGACAGGGTAGATACATACTTGGTAAAGCAGGCGCAGTTGGTCTTTTTTAGGGATAATTTTACTTTCCCCTTTCTTAAGTGAGTTTATGTTTTGCTGATATTGGCCTCGATTTCTCAGCTCTTCTATTTTATTTTTCCGCTTGTTTCCCGATTTCGGCATTGCTAAAAACGCAGCAACTTCAATTTCATTAGGACGAACTGTTTCCGAATGTCGAGGCAGTTTGGAATACTGTTTATGACAAAAACAGCATTGATATTTTTTATCCCACATTCTTTTAGCTTTGTTCGAGATGTTTCTTTTTGCAAAGTCACCTTCTGTTTTAAATCTTAGGGCCCCTGTATTTTTTGAGTTTGATAAACTGCTTTCTTGTTCTGCTGGTCTAAAAATAGTTCTGGTCCTGAAACTGTAGGCAACAAACTTTGAGATTGATGGCTACTATCTTCACTCTCAGGGACATTGTTTTGTGGCTGAAGAACTGCGTTAGTTTGTTCTGTTGTATCTATAGATACAACTAGGCTCCGAAGGAATTCCTGTGTCCATTTCAATTTCAAAACTTGAGCCTGAAAATGTTTTCGGGGAAATGGTTTCATTGCTTATTTCTTCTGTGTTTAAACGTAAGTTTTCAGTAGTGACTGGGATTTTTAATCGGAAATCCCGATGACTTGAAAATTGTTCATTCTCTAAAACTTTCGACAATGTTTCTCCGACACTCTCACTCTCTCTCACTCTCTCTCACTCTCACTCTCTCTCACTCTCACTCTCTTGAAAATCATATATGTCATATGGATGGAGAACTGCAAACGTTTTTTCTTTTGTTGTGAAGGTTTTAACATCACAAGACTGAAGAATTTTCTGTGTCCACGCCTGGGGATACAGATTTCGGCAAATCCTTTGTAGAGAATGCATTCATGCTTTGGATTGCATGGATGTAATCGTCATAAGAAAGTTTAGTGAAACACTGCTTTCGGCATCTGAAACAATCAATTTTAACACACAATTAAGTCTACTATCAAAACTTAAAAGTTTCATGTTTTCGAACAATTATCCTCGTGTGGTGTACGGGTTCGAATATCACCACAGCCGACCCGTGCTTGTCGTACGAGGCGACTTATCAGGATGCGTTCGGGACCTACAATGTATTCGGACCTCGCCCAAGATGTACGACTTGTCCCTGGTTTGGCCCGGTGCACATGCTAATGTGCTACTGGGCCAGTGATTCACAGTGAATAGCGGTGAAGGGTAGCTGCTCCTATGTACAGCTTAGGCCTGTGGGAGGTTGGTCCCCCTCCCAATGGCACAAACCGTGGGGTATTCCAACTGCTGGCTTCTTTTCTCTTACCCCCCGAGCGGCAGGCTGACGCCAACAGTCCTATTAGGGGGGACTCTCACAATGGCTTCTAAAAGCACTCAGGGTGGCACCCTAAACAGCCACAACTAAAGATTACGCAAAGCCGACACAAGCGATTCTTCGGACAGCGACACAGGCAAATCCACCTCGACCTCTGTAAAGCTACCCACCCCTCGTTTTTTGGTTATCCAGGGTCTCGAGGGGCACACCTTTCAAAAGGTGTCCCCCTTTGAACTGCAGAGAGTGGTTGATGGTGCAGCTGGTGGTTCCGTCAAAGACTGCAAGAAGATTAATGACCGAAAGGACATCATGTTGGAGACATCAAATGCCGCCCAGACGCGTGGGCTGCTTGCGATGTCAATGTTCAACGGGGCGACCGTCAGGTTCCCCGTTGAGGTCAAGCCCCACGTGTCGCTGAACACGTGCAAGGGCGTCATTTAGTGTCCAGACCTGCTCGATGCACCTGATACAGAACTATTGAACGAATTGACACCCCAGTATGTAGTCCATGTTTGCAGAGTATTTAAAAAATATGATGGTGTTCTGTCTCCTACGGCTACTCTTATCCTTACATTCGGTATCCGGGAACTCCCTCCTACCTTAAAGGTAGGCTACCTGAATGTAAGGGTTAAACAGTTTGTTCCGTCTCCGCTCCGCTGCTATAACTGCCAGAAATACGGTCACTCTTCCGCCCATTGCAAGAACCCTGCGGTTTGCCCGAAGTGCTCTGAACCACAGCATCCTTCTGACTCGCCTCAATGCAGCAAACCACTGAGTTGTGTCAACTGCCATCAAGGACACCCAGTATGGTCTAAGGAATGCCCAGTCTTCCAAGACGAACAGGCCATCCAAAAGCTGCGAGTGAAAGAAAAGATCACTTTTTTCGATGCACGTAAGAAGTTTCAGTCACTTCGTGGCCCCTGGCCATCAGTGTCGTTTAACAAGGTAGTGGCCTCCCGCCCACTGACGAAAGACGCGTTCACGCAGACAGATCCACTGACAGTTTCACCAAAGACTACTCCTCCCCCGAACGCCAGGACAGCAACAGTCAGCACACAGTACGACCTGCCTACTTATCAGGAAAAGCGGACCATCACAATGGCTACAACAGGAGTTTCTCAACCGAAGCGGGTTGGAAACGCAAAGGTTTCAACTCCTCCCACTTCAGCCGGTACCATGCATTTAAACCAGTACTCAACAGACATAAGGGGAAAATGAAATCAAATAAGTAACCTCCCACCAATACGTTTATGACTCTTCTCCAATGGAATTGCAGAGGGTACTTCTGCAACCTCACTGAACTGCACCTGCTTCTCGCCTCGCACACACTCTTGCTTACCTGCTTGCAGGAGACTCATTTCCGTCCTACTGACTCACCCTCTATTAGAGGGCATACATTCTATCGCGCGGACTACCTGCAGGCTGACCAAGCATACGGTGGCGTGAGTATCATTGCACGGGACACCACATTTCATGAAGCAATTCCTCTCCGTTCTCCAATTCAGGCAGTGGCGGTTCGCAGCTACCTCGGCATCTTGATCACGGTGTGCTGCGTGTACATTCCCCCCACCCAAAGCTTACGTCGTGCCTAATTTGAAGATCTTCTCTCGCAGCTACCACCACCGTTCATTGTTGTTGGTGATTTCAACGCACACAATGAGCTGTGGGGCTCCTCGCGTCGGGACAGCAGAGGCCGTGTGATCGAGGGAATCTTGACAGGTGGCAACCTGGGCCTGTTAAACACCGGTTCTGCTACTCATTTTACCTCTCACTCTGGCTCTTCCTCCTGCATTGACTTGTCCTTCTGTAGTCCTGCTTTAATCACCCATTTTGATTGGTCTGTTCACAACGACCTCTGTGGAAGTGATCACTACCCAATCTTTCTGGAGACATTGACGAATCACTCACCACACCTTCCGTCTCGATGGGTGATTAAGGAAGCGGACTGGGAAAAATTCCGCGCTAACCTCCATGTGCCCACCACCCTCAATCCAGATGTGGACATGGCAGTGGAGCAATTCACTACAATGTTGGTATCTGCGGGAGCGATATCCATCCCTAAATCTTCGCCCACCGGTCGGCGTCGCACACCCAGGTGGACTGACCAGTGTCGTGATGCTATCCGTGCCAGACGGCGAGCACTCCGACGGTTTACGGCCCGACCGAAAAATCAGCGCTTGGAAGAATTCCGCATTTGCAGGGCACGAGCACGACGTACCATTCGTGAGAGCCGACGCAATTCCTGGAGAGAGTTTATTTCACAATTAAATGTATATTCCACAAGTCAGCACATTTGGGCCACTATTCGGAAGCTAAATGGACATAATACCTCCACCTGCATCCCTTATCTCCGAATGCATGGTACCCTTGTGCTAAATGAAATGGACATAGCCAACCAACTCGGCCACACCTTTTCCGATGTCTCTAGCAGTGCGCGGTATCCTCCCGCCTTCCAACACCTCAAAGCGCGTCACGAGGGTGCCGGAGTGGACTACCGCTCCTCTAGCGAGGAAGACTATAACCTCCCATTCACGCTCACAGAGCTGGAGTAGGCACTGTCTCACTCGAGGCAGTCATCGGCCGGCCCGGACGGCGTACATTACTCAATGTTGAAGAATATGTCTGAGACAGGAAAGGCTGCTTTATTACAATTATTAATAACATTTGGATATCCGGGACTTTCCCCTCCGCCTGGTGTAAATCGATTTTGGTACCTATTTTAAAGCCAGGGAAGGACAAATCTGAGGCATCCAACTACCGCCCTGTCTCACTTACCAGTTGCATATGCAAGACCATGGAGAGAATGGTGAATTCCCGCCTGGTGTATTACCTTGAGGCGTGGCGGCTCCTCTCCCCTCTCCAATGTGGCTTCAGGCGTAATCGCTCGACTGTCGATCACCTTGTGGGCTTGGAAGCACTGGTACAGGACGCCTTCCTTCACAGACAGCATGTTATCGCTATCTTCTTTGACCTTGAAAAGGCTTATGACACAACATGGTGGTTTAGTATTCTTCAACAACTGTATGACTGGGGCCTTCGAGTCTATCTCCCTTTTCTTATCTCACATTTTATGCAGGTTCGTAATGGCACTACTCTCTCCCGTGTGTACGTACAGGAGAACGGTGTCCCACAGGGAAGTGTACTGAGCGTCACACTCTTTGCAGTGGCCGTCCGCCCTCCAGTGCAATGCGCTTTGTACGTGGATGATTTGACCATCTTTTGCCGCTCAGCCACATTCGCCAGCTTGTGGTGCGGCGGCTGGAGAGCTGGGCGGACTCTAAAGGCTACAGGTTTTCCCATGCCAAGACTCAGGTGATGCATTTCTCCCGAAAGCGCAGTCTTTTCCCTGCCTCTGCGATTAAACTATATGGCTCAGTACTACCGGTCCCTAGTACGGTAAAATTTCTGGGACTCATGTTTGATCCCAAACTGACTTGGTTGCCTCACATTAAAGACCTGAAAGTTCGTTGTGGCAAAGGGCTCAACCTCCTTAAATTGGTGAGTAGTCGAGATTGGGGCGCGGACCGAATGACCCTGCTTCGTTTGTATCACGCTCTGATCCGGAGTAAGCTCGACTACGGATGTGTGGCCTACTCCTCGGCACGGCCGTCTGTGTTAAAGCAGTTGGCGAGCGTTCACCATGCTGGTCTCCGCATCGCTACCAGTGCATTCCGTACCAGCCCGGTCGTGAGCCTCCATGCGGAAGCTGGTGAACTGCCACTGCAGTATAGGCGAGACCTCCTGCTACTCTCGTATGGAGCGCGTGTCCATTCAGACCCCTCACATCCCCACCATATGTCGTTTCTGCACCCCCCTTGTTTAGCACTGTATGCAGCGAAGCCACGTGTTACCAGGCCGGCGTGTGTCCGAGCACACGCCGCTTGGGCAAACACAGCGCTTCTGCATAACATGCTACCCCCTGTTCAACATGAGCAACACTGGGTGCAACGTGAGCCTGTGGTACACCTCGACCTGGCGAGATGGGCAAAGCCGTCTACACCACCCTTTGTGTACAGAGCGATTTTTGGAGACCTTATGTGTGACAAATTCTGTGGGTTTTACTGCCTGTACACGGACGGGTACTGCTCGGATAGAAACGTCGGGTGTTCTTTTATTTACGGCCAGGAGAGTTATTTGTTTGGGTTACACCCTATTTGTAGTGTCCTAACTTCCGAACTCTACGCCATTTTATAGGCCCTGGGTTATATCGGTGGAGGCACACACCGTCGGTATCTTGTGTGCTCCGACTCTATGAGCGCACTGTCGGCCCTCCAGTCTGGCTCGACTTCGCACCCTGTTCTTGCCCTGATTCGCCAGAAACTGCGCGACGTGGAACTCAGGGGTACTCGTGTTGAGTTCCTGTGGGTACCTGGGCATTTAGGCATCCCTGGCAACGAAGCCGCAGATCGAGCAGCAAAGGAAGCTTGTGGACTTCCACCTAGCATACACCGTGTCCCTGTATGCGATGTTTTGCTGGCTGCCCGGGAGATTGTTTGGACTGCCTGGCAGAGGGAGTGGCATTCTCCCTCCCTCTGAACAACAAGCTCCGCTCCGTCTGCGAGACACCTCGCCGCCATTGCTTCGCCGACCATCTCACTCGCAGGGAGGACACGATCATGACCAGACTGCGAATAGGCCACACCAGCCTTACTCACCGGTACCTCCTGCAGGGGGAACCACCGCCAGAGTGTGACCACTGCGGCATTCCCCTGACTGTACGCCACATCCTTCTGGAGTGCCCGCATTATCACCAGGCCCGCTCTACTTTTAACCTTCCTGTTACACTTTCAGGATTGCTCGGTGAGGGGAGCTCACCATTGAGCGGTGTCCTCCACTTCTTACGTACTGTGGGCCTTTTTCATGTGTTGTGATGTCCATGTAATTTTACTTTTAGTCGCCTTTTATTCTGAACATACTGCTTGTGTAGCTATGTCTCTGTTTTTCATTGTTTTTAAGTCTTAAAATTGCATCAAGGATGATAACCAGGATATGACTGAAATATGTAACAAACATGTGATATAGCAAGGTATGTCTTTAAGTAATCTTGTTTAGTGAATTCTATTGCTTTTGTTTTGTACTAGATAATTTTGCTTTTCATATGCATGCTGTCTAAATTGGCACATTCTGGATAGGTTTAGTTTCCCAGTACATTTACAATATTGACTGTACGAGGTTTTCATTCTAGGCCATCGATATGCCCTTCATGTCATTAGTAAATTAGCAGAAACCAAATGGAATAGAAAAATAGAAAATAATTGCACATAAAGCATGTAAAAAATTGCCGCATTTGATTTACGATAAATTTTCCCAATTTAAAAGTTTTCTTGATGACCAAACTAAAAAGTTGGCAGGTATGATGGTGACAGATCAGCTCGAAGGAGAAGCTGGAGCCATGATCCCGGAGGACGATCTGCAGCTCGTCCCCAAGCCCAGGGTCCAACCATTGGAGCAGCGCCCCTCACCTCCAGCCATCTCTGCTGCATGTTGCCAGCAGTGCCATCCGACAATACTGTAAAACTTTCATACCCAGCATCAGATTCATCAACAACAACAACACTTATTCTTAGGTGATTCGAAAACACAAACTTACATAGGGGTAGCAACATACTTTAACAATAGAAAATAACAAAATTGTAAAATTACCTTTCATTAATGTCATTTAACAGTGTCTAACATAGGCAAATCTCAAACAATGTAGGAAACCAATAACACCTAACCATTGATGAAGCTAGGTGCCTATTTACCCCACAAATTCAATAATTATGATACAAAATTCATAACCTACAAATAAAGGTTAACTCGAGCAAAACGAGTAATGTGCAACAAATATCCTTCCCTTTTTAAGAGGATCGAGGGCAAAAGAGGATATACTTATAGGTCGGAACCAGGAACCAGAAACCAGAAGGTAGTTCAAAGGTTTCAAAGGTTAGTTGAAGTCCAAAATCTTCACAGAGTCATAATGGCAGCAACCCGCTGCGGGATAGAATGTTCACCAAAATCACTAGTACAGAAATGTAGCACTGGATTCTCAACATAGCAATGTTATGATAGCGGCGAACCCCACTGCGACCAAACAGTCTCTTCTCTTCTAGAAACTGAGAGTCCCCACATACATGTCGCAATCAACTGGGGTCATCCAACAAATGCACTTCCACAGGAGTCATGCACAGCCCACAACAATTCCTGGAAGGGATAACAGTTACTTTTTCCCACCACCAGGTACAGGCTGTATAGTCCCAGTTCCTCGGTAATGGGGATGAGCACGATGAATGATGCTATAACAGTTCATCTTCTACACTAACAACACATGTCGAGTTTAAAGTTGATTCTGGCTCTCCGAGTCCATGGGTATCTGGTTCAGATGCACAGTACACGACACTGGGAGGGTAGTGAAAGGAGGTAAAGGAGATAAGGAACTCTCTCTTGGCTTAACCTCCAACCCAACATAACCTATCAAAATAACAGACACCTAGGGTCATCCCTGGTTAACAAACAAAATCTAGATCTTTATAAACAATACACCAATGTGCCCAAATAAGTAGTCGTAACTTACTTTGTTTTAAAAACATAGCTAATTCTTCATTAAACAACAAATACCATCTTTAAATAATTACAAACCGCGATAACAGTAAACAAATAGGAAGAGTCCATCAATCAAAGAAAATTTACCTCATGGTTCGATAAGCATGATGTATACAAGAAATTGATCACCAGTGTTACTGGACAATTTGGCCTTTATTACATTTTCATTACCTAATCGTTCTCGTAAGTCCATAGCCTCTCCACTCGTGGATGCCTCAACAGGCGTGACTGGGGACGATGTCTCCAAATTTTTCTGTGCACTTCGTTTAAGTTAAATACACTTCCAGATAAGAAAAGCCAACATACCAATTACAATTCCTAATATAAAAACCATAACAGTAAGTTCCGCATTTAACATAGTAGTCTCATCCAGAGCAGCTACATGTGGAAACGTTCCAATACCCACAAGGTATGGATTTCTAATAATAATCAAAAATAAGATATCCCCTATCACAAATAATGCAATACTCTGAACATGTCTGACCATGAAACTCAGTACTTCAACCGGTTTATTAAAAGAAAGGGGGTCCAATCTAGTGAACTGAGAAACCGTGAAATTCAAATGAGGAATGGCAGAGGGCCAGTCATTATCTAAACAATCCTCCAACGAGGGGAAAACTGTGTGGCAGCAAGCAGTCCGTAGAAAAATCTTTAATTTCTTAAGCTTAGTCCAGGCTGCTGGAATCACATGCAGTAGTTGAAACTTTTCAATTCACTATTCAGATACAATCGACAGTCACATGGTACTTCTATGTCCACAGCACCTGGTCATTCTTCATCATCTATTAACAAAGTTTGGTTAGGATTCTTGGCTCACTGTAACTCCACCTTGCCCCTAAGGTGAGTCAAAAAATAGCATTCCGGCCCAGCCTGCGTGATCATCAGGTGAGTTCCGGAACGGCATTGAAAAGTACAAAGTTCTGCAAGTCTTTCAATTGTAACCCCCTGAGACAAAGCTTTGGGACACAATGCACTTCCCATGGTGTCTCCTGAAAAT
>NW_026962056.1:0-10000 GCF_032445375.1 Bacillus rossius redtenbacheri
GCCTAATTGCTTGACTAATAAACTGCCTAATTGCCTGCTTAATTATCTGCCTAATTGCCTGCCTAATTAACTGCCTAATTGACTGCCTAATTGCCAGCCTAATTGCCTGCCTAATTATCTGCCCTAATTGCCTGCCTAATTAACTGCCTTATTAACTGCCTAATTGCCTGCCTAATTAACTGCCTAAGTGCCTGCCTAATTGCCTGCCTGATTAACTGCCTGATTGCCTTCTCATATATCTGCCTAATTGCCTGCCTAATTAACTGCATATTTGCCTGCCTAAATGCCTGCCTAATTGCCTGCCTAATTATCTGCTTAATTGCCTGCCTAATAAACTGCCTAATTAACTGCCAATTGCTTGCTTAATTAACTGCCTAATTAACTGCCCAATTGCCTGCCTAATTAACTGCCTAGTTAACTGCCTAAGTGCCTGCCTAATTGCCTGCTTAATACCCTGCCTAATTAACTGCCTAATTGCCTGTCTAATTATCTGCCTTCTGCCTGCCCAATTACCTGCCTAATTAACTGCCCAATTGCCTGCCTAATTAACTGCCTAATTAACTGCCTAAGTGCCTGCCTAACTGCTTGCCTAATTAACTGCCTAATTGCCTGCCTAATTGCCTGCCTACATGCCTGCCTAATTATCTATTTAATTTCCTGCCTAATTAACTTCCTTATTAAATGCCAATTTGGATGTCTAATTAACTGCCTAATTAACTGCCCAATTGCCTGCCTAATTAACTGCCTAATTAACTGCCTAATTGCCTGCCTTATTGACCGCCTAATTGCCTGCTCTTAATTATCTGCCTAATTGCCTGCCTAATCATCTGCTTAATTGCCTGCCTAATTAACTGCCTAATAGTCTGCTTAATTTCCAGCCTAATTAACTGCCTAATAACTGCCTAATTGCCTGCCTAATTGACCGCCTAATTAACTGCTTTATTGCCTGCCTAATTGACCGCCTAATTAACTGCCTAATTGCCTGTTAATTATCTGCCTAATTGCCTGCCTAATTATCTGCTTAATTGCCTGCCTAATTAAATGCCTAATTATCTGCTTAATTGCCTGCCTAATTAACTAACCAATTGCCTGCCTTATTAACTGCCTAATTAACTGCCAAATGCCTGCCTTATTGACCGCCTAATTAACTGCCTAATTGCCTGCTTAATTATCTGCATAATTGACTGCCAAATGATCTGCTTAATTGCCTGCCTAATTAACTGCCTAACTATCTGCTTAATTGCCTGCCTAATTAACTGCCTAATTAACTTCCCAATTGCCTGCCTAATTAACTGCTTAATTAACTGACCAATTGCCTGCCTAATTGACCGCCTAATTAACTGCCTAATAGCCTGCCTAATTACCTGCCAAATTGCCTGCCTGCCTAATTAACTGCTTAATTGCCTGCATATTTGCCTGCTTGCCTAATTGCCTGCTTGCCTAATTGCTTGCCTAATAACTGCATAATTGCCTGCTATATTACCTGCCTAATTGCCTGCCTAATTGCTTGACTAATAAACTGCCTTATTGCCTGCCTTATTGCCTGCTTAATTGCCTGCCTAATTGCCAGCCTAATTTACTTCCTAATTGCCTGCCTAATTAACTGCCTAATTGCCTGCCTTATTATGTGCCTAATTGCCTGCCTAATTAACTGCCTAAGTGCCTGCCTAATTGACCACTTAATTAACTGCCTAATTGCCTGCTTAATTATTTGATTAATTACCTGCCTAATTGCCTGCCTTATTATGTGCCTAATTGCCTGCCTAATTAACTGCCTAAGTGCCTGCTTATTGCCTGCCTAATTAACTGCCCAATTGCCTGCCTAATTGACCGCTTAATTAACTGCCTAATTGCCTGCTTAATTATCTGCCTAATTACCTGCCTAATTGCCTGCCTAATTGCCTGCCTATTTATCTGCTTAATTGCCTGCCTATATAACTGCCTAATTAACTGCCCAATTGCCTGCCTAATTAACTGCCTAATTAACTGCCCAATTGCCTGCCTAATTAACTGCCTAAGTGCCTGCCTAATTGCCTGCCTAATTAACTGCCTGATTGCCTTCTCATATATCTGCCTAATTGCCTGCCTAATTGCCTGCTTCATTGCCTGCCTAATTGCCTGCCTAATTATCTGCTTAATTGCCTGCCTAATTAACTGCCTAATTATCTGCCTAATTGCCTGCCTAATCATCTGCTTAATTGCCTGCCTAATTAACTGCCTAATAGTCTGCTTAATTTCCAGCCTAATTAACTGCCTAATTAACTGCCCTAATTGCCTGCCTAATAGACCGCCTAATTAACTGCCTAATGCCTGCCTAATTGACCGCCTAATTAACTGCCTAATTGCCTGCTTAATTATCTGCCTAATTGCCTGCCTAATTATCTGCTTAATTGCCTGCCTAATTAAATGCCTAATTATCTGCTTAATTGCCTGCCTAATTAACTAACCAATTGCCTGCCTTATTAACTGCCTAATTAACTGCCAAATGCCTGCCTTATTGACTGCCTAATAAACTGCCTAATTGCCTGCTTAATTATCTGCATAATTGACTGCCAAATGATCTGCTTAATTGCCTGCCTAATTAACTGCCTAACTATCTGCTTAATTGCCTGCCTAATTAACTGCCTAATTAACTTCCCAATTGCCTGCCTAATTAACTGCTTAATTAACTGACCAATTGCCTGCCTAATTGACCGCCTAATTAACTGCCTAATAGCCTGCCTAATTACCTGCCAAATTGCCTGCCTGCCTAATTAACTGATTAATTGCCTGCATATTTGCCTGCTTGCCTAATTGCCTGCTTGCCTAATTGCTTGCCTAATAACTGCATAATTGCCTGCTAAATTACCTGCCTAATTGCCTGCCTAATTGCTTGACTAATAAACTGCCTAATTGCCTGCTTAATTATCTGCCTAATTGCCTGCCTAATTAACTGCCTAATTGACTGCCTAATTGCCAGCCTAATTGCCTGCCTAATTATCTTCCTAATTGCCTGCCTAATTAACTGCCTTATTAACTGCCTAATTGCCTGCCTAATTAATTGCCTAAATGCCTGCCTAATTGCCTGCCTGATTAACTGCCTGATTGCCTTCTCATATATCTGCCTAATTGCCTGCCTAATTAACTGCCTATTTGCCTGCCTAAATGCCTGCCTAATTCACTGCCTAATTATCTGCTTAATTGCCTGCCTAATAAACTGCCTAATTAACTTCCCAATTGCCTGCCTAATTAACTGCTTAATTAACTGACCAATTGCCTGCCTAATTGACCGCCTAATTAACTGCCTAATAGCCTGCCTAATTACCTGCCAAATTGCCTGCCTGCCTAATTAACTGCTTAATTGCCTGCATATTTGCCTGCTTGCCTAATTGCCTGCTTGCCTAATTGCTTGCCTAATAACTGCATAATTGCCTGCTATATTACCTGCCTAATTGCCTGCCTAATTGCTTGACTAATAAACTGCCTTATTGCCTGCCTTATTGCCTGCTTAATTGCCTGCCTAATTGCCAGCCTAATTTACTTCCTAATTGCCTGCCTAATTAACTGCCTAATTGCCTGCCTTATTATGTGCCTAATTGCCTGCCTAATTAACTGCCTAAGTGCCTGCCTAATTGCCTGCCTAATTAACTGCCCAATTGCCTGCCTAATTGACCACTTAATTAACTGCCTAATTGCCTGCTTAATTATTTGCCTAATTACCTGCCTAATTGCCTGCCTTATTATGTGCCTAATTGCCTGCCTAATTAACTGCCTAAGTGCCTGCCTTATTGCCTGCCTAATTAACTGCCCAATTGCCTGCCTAATTGACCGCTCTAATTAACTGCCTAATTGCCTGCTTAATTATCTGCCTAATTACCTGCCTAATTGCCTGCCTAATTGCCTGCCTATTTATCTGCTTAATTGCCTGCCTATATAACTGCCTAATTAACTGCCCAATTGCCTGCCTAATTAACTGCCTAATTAACTGCCCAATTGCCTGCCTAATTAACTGCCTAAGTGCCTGCCTAATTGCCTGCCTAATTAACTGCCTGATTGCCTTCTCATATATCTGCCTAATTGCCTGCCTAATTGCCTGCTTCATTGCCTGCCTAATTGCCTGCCTAATTATCTGCTTAATTGCCTGCCTAATTAACTGCCTAATTATCTGCCTAATTGCCTGCCTAATCATCTGCTTAATTGCCTGCCTAATTAACTGCCTAATAGTCTGCTTAATTTCCAGCCTAATTAACTGCCTAATTAACTGCCTAATTGCCTGCCTAATAGACCGCCTAATTAACTGCCTAATTGCCTGCCTAATTGACCGCCTAATTAACTGCCTAATTGCCTGCTTAATTATCTGCCTAATTGCCTGCCTAATTATCTGCTTAATTGCCTGCCTAATTAAATGCCTAATTATCTGCTTAATTGCCTGCCTAATTAACTAACCAATTGCCTGCCTTATTAACTGCCTAATTAACTGCCAAATGCCTGCCTTATTGACCGCCTAATAAACTGCCTAATTGCCTGCTTAATTATCTGCATAATTGACTGCCAAATGATCTGCTTAATTGCCTGCCTAATTAACTGCCTAACTATCTGCTTAATTGCCTGCCTAATTAACTGCCTAATTAACTTCCCAATTGCCTGCCTAATTAACTGCTTAATTAACTGACCAATTGCCTGCCTAATTGACCGCCTAATTAACTGCCTAATAGCCTGCCTATTACCTGCCAAATTGCCTGCCTGCCTAATTAACTGATTAATTGCCTGCATATTTGCCTGCTTGCCTAATTGCCTGCTTGCCTAATTGCTTGCCTAATAACTGCATAATTGCCTGCTAAATTACCTGCCTAATTGCCTGCCTAATTGCTTGACTAATAAACTGCCTAATTGCCTGCTTAATTATCTGCCTAATTGCCTGCCTAATTAACTGCCTAATTGACTGCCTAATTGCCAGCCTAATTGCCTGCCTAATTATCTTCCTAATTGCCTGCCTAATTAACTGCCTTATTAACTGCCTAATTGCCTGCCTAATTAATTGCCTAAATGCCTGCCTAATTGCCTGCCTGATTAACTGCCTGATTGCCTTCTCATATATCTGCCTAATTGCCTGCCTAATTAACTGCCTTTTGCCTGCCTAAATGCCTGCCTAATTCACTGCCTAATTATCTGCTTAATTGCCTGCCTAATAAACTGCCTAATTAACTGCCCAATTGCTTGCTTAATTAATTGCCTAATTAACTGCCCAAATGCCTGCCTAATTAACTGCCTAGTTAACTGCCTAAGTGTCTGCCTAATTGCCTGCTTAATACCCTGCCTAATTAACTGCCTAATTGCCTGTCTAATTATCTGCCTTATTGCCTGCCCAATTACCTGCCTAATCAACTGCCCAATTGCCTGCCTAATTAACTGCCTAATTAACTGCCTAAGTGCCTGCCTAACTGCCTGCCTAATTTACTGCCTAATTGCCTGCCTAATTGCCTGCCTACATGCCTGCCTAATTATCTGCTTAATTTCCTGCCTTATTAACTTCCTTATTAAATGCCAATTTGCCTGTCTAATTAACTGCCTAATTAACTGCCCAATTGCCTGCCTTATTAACTGCCTAATTAACTGCCTAATTGCCTGCCTAATTGACCGCCTAATTAACTGCTTTATTGCCTGCCTAATTGACCGCCTAATTAACTGCCTAATTGCCTGTTAATTATCTGCCTAATTGCCTGCCTAATTATCTGCTTAATTGCCTGCCTAATTAAATGCCTAATTATCTGCTTAATTGCCTGCCTAATTAACTAACCAATTGCCTGCCTTATTAACTGCCTAATTAACTGCCAAATGCCTGCCTTATTGACCGCCTAATTAACTGCCTAATTGCCTGCTTAATTATCTGCATAATTGACTGCCAAATGATCTGCTTAATTGCCTGCCTAATTAACTGCCTAACTATCTGCTTAATTGCCTGCCTAATTAACTGCCTAATTAACTTCCCAATTGCCTGCCTAATTAAATGCTTAATTAACTGACCAATTGCCTGCCTAATTGACCGCCTAATTAACTGCCTAATAGCCTGCCTAATTACCTGCCAAATTGCCTGCCTGCCTAATTAACTGCTTAATTGCCTGCATATTTGCCTGCTTGCCTAATTGCCTGCTTGCCTAATTGCTGGCCTAATAACTGCATAATTGCCTGCTATATTACCTGCCTAATTGCCTGCCTAATTGCTTGACTAATAAACTGCCTTATTGCCTGCCTTATTGCCTGCTTAATTGCCTGCCTAATTGCCAGCCTAATTTACTTCCTAATTGCCTGCCTAATTAACTGCCTAATTGCCTGCCTTATTATGTGCCTAATTGCCTGCCTAATTAACTGCCTAAGTGCCTGCCTAATTGCCTGCCTAATTAACTGCCCAATTGCCTGCCTAATTGACCACTTAATTAACTGCCTAATTGCCTGCTTAATTATTTGCCTAATTACCTGCCTAATTGCCTGCCTTATTATGTGCCTAATTGCCTGCCTAATTAACTGCCTAAGTGCCTGCCTTATTGCCTGCCTAATTAACTGCCCAATTGCCTGCCTAATTGACCGCTTAATTAACTGCCTAATTGCCTGCTTAATTATCTGCCTAATTACCTGCCTAATTGCCTGCCTAATTGCCTGCCTATTTATCTGCTTAATTGCCTGCCTATATAACTGCCTAATTAACTGCCCAATTGCCTGCCTAATTAACTGCCTAATTAACTGCCCAATTGCCTGCCTAATTAACTGCCTAAGTGCCTGCCTAATTGCCTGCCTAATTAACTGCCTGATTGCCTTCTCATATATCTGCCTAATTGCCTGCCTAATTGCCTGCTTCATTGCCTGCCTAATTGCCTGCCTAATTATCTGCTTAATTGCCTGCCTAATTAACTGCCTAATTATCTGCCTAATTGCCTGCCTAATCATCTGCTTAATTGCCTGCCTAATTAACTGCCTAATAGTCTGCTTAATTTCCAGCCTAATTAACTGCCTAATTAACTGCCTAATTGCCTGCCTAATAGACCGCCTAATTAACTGCCTAATTGCCTGCCTAATTGACCGCCTAATTAACTGCCTAATTGCCTGCTTAATTATCTGCCTAATTGCCTGCCTAATTATCTGCTTAATTGCCTGCCTAATTAAATGCCTAATTATCTGCTTAATTGCCTGCCTAATTAACTAACCAATTGCCTGCCTTATTAACTGCCTAATTAACTGCCAAATGCCTGCCTTATTGACCGCCTAATAAACTGCCTAATTGCCTGCTTAATTATCTGCATAATTGACTGCCAAATGATCTGCTTAATTGCCTGCCTAATTAACTGCCTAACTATCTGCTTAATTGCCTGCCTAATTAACTGCCTAATTAACTTCCCAATTGCCTGCCTAATTAACTGCTTAATTAACTGACCAATTGCCTGCCTAATTGAGCGCTTATTAACTGCCTAATAGCCTGCCTAATTACCTGCCAAATTGCCTGCCTGCCTAATTAACTGCTTAATTGCCTGCATATTTGCCTGCTTGCCTAATTGCCTGCTTGCCTAATTGCTTGCCTAATAACTGCATAATTGCCTGCTATATTACCTGCCTAATTGCCTGCCTAATTGCTTGACTAATAAACTGCCTTATTGCCTGCCTTATTGCCTGCTTAATTGCCTGCCTAATTGCCAGCCTAATTTACTTCCTAATTGCCTGCCTAATTGCCTGCCTAATTAACTGCCTAATTGCCTTTCTTATTATGTGCCTAATTGCCTGCCTAATTAACTGCCTAAGTGCCTGCCTAATTGCCTGCCTAATTAACTGCCCAATTGCCTGCCTAATTGACCGCTTAATTAACTGCCTAATTGCCTGCTTAATTATTTGCCTAATTAACTGCCTCATTGCCTGCCTAATTGCCTGCCTACATGCCTGCCTAATTATCTGCTTAATTTCCTGCCTAATTAACTTCCTTATTAAATGCCAATTTGCCTGTCTAATTAACTGCCTAATTAACTGCCCAATTGCTGCCTAATTAACTGCCTAATTAACTGCCTAATTGCCTGCCTTATTGACCGCCTAATTGCCTGCTTAATTATCTGCCTAATTGCCTGCCTAATCATCTGCTTAATTGCCTGCCTAATTAACTGCCTAATAGTCTGCTTAATTTCCAGCCTAATTAACTGCCTAATTAACTGCCTAATTGCCTGCCTAATTGACCGCCTATATAACTGCCTAATTGCCTGCCTAATTGACCGCCTAATTAACTGCCTAATTGCCTGCTTAATTATCTGCCTAATTGCCTGCCTAATTATCTGCTTAATTGCCTGCCTAATTAAATGCCTAATTATCTGCTTAATTGCCTGCCTAATTAACTAACCAATTGCCTGCCTTATTAACTGCCTAATTAACTGCCAAATGCCTGCCTTATTGACCGCCTAATTAACTGCCTAATTGCCTGCTTAATTATCTGCATAATTGACTGCCAAATGATCTGCTTAATTGCCTGCCTAATTAACTGCCTAACTATCTGCTTAATTGCCTGCCTAATTAACTGCCTAATTAACTTCCCAATTGCCTGCCTAATTAACTGCTTAATTAACTGACCAATTGCCTGCCTAATTGACCGCCTAATTAACTGCCTAATAGCCTGCCTAATTACCTGCCAAATTGCCTGCCTGCCTAATTAACTGCTTAATTGCCTGCATATTTGCCTGCTTGCCTAATTGCCTGCTTGCCTAATTGCTTGCCTAATAACTGCATAATTGCCTGCTATATTACCTGCCTAATTGCCTGCCTAATTGCTTGACTAATAAACTGCCTTATTGCCTGCCTTATTGCCTGCTTAATTGCCTGCCTAATTGCCAGCCTAATTTACTTCCTAATTGCCTGCCTAATTGCCTGCCTAATTAACTGCCTAATTGCCTGCCTTATTATGTGCCTAATTGCCTGCCTAATTAACTGCCTAAGTGCCTGCCTAATTGCCTGCCTAATTAACTGCCCAATTGCCTGCCTAATTGACCGCTTAATTAACTGCCTAATTGCATGCTTAATTATCTGCCTAATTACCTGCCTAATTGCCTGCCTAATTGCCTGCCTATTTATCTGCTTACATGCCTGCCTAATTATCTGCTTAATTTCCTGCCTTATTAACTTCCTTATTAAA
Source organism: Bacillus rossius redtenbacheri (assembly GCF_032445375.1). Lineage (NCBI taxonomy): Eukaryota > Metazoa > Arthropoda > Insecta > Phasmatodea > Bacillidae > Bacillus > Bacillus rossius. Next base: position 9,137 of record NW_026962056.1, read on the forward strand.
TGCCAATTTGCCTGTCTAATTAACTGCCTAATTAACTGCCCAATTGCCTGCCTAATTAACTGACTAATTAACTGCCTAATTGCCTGCCTTTTTGACCGCCTAATTGCCTGCTTAATTATCTGCCTAATTGCCTGCCTAATATTCTGCTTAATTGCCTGCCTAATTAACTGCCTAATAGTCTGCTTAATTTCCAGCCAAATTAACTGCCTAATTAACTGCCTAATTGCCTGCCTAATTGACCGCCTAATTAACTGCCTAATTGCCTGCCTAATTGACCGCCTAATTAACTGCCTTATTGCCTGCTTAATTATCTGCCTAATTGCCTGCCTAATTATCTGCTTAATTGCCTGCCTAATTAAATGCCTAATTATCTGCTTAATTGCCTGCCTAATTAACTAACCAATTGCCTGCCTTATTAACTGCCTAATTAACTGCCAAATGCCTGCCTTATTGACCGCCTAATTAACTGCCTAATTGCCTGCTTAATTATCTGCATAATTGACTGCCAAATGATCTGCTTAATTGCCTGCCTAATTAACTGCTTAACTATCTGCTTAATTGCCTGCCTAATGAACTGCCTAATTAACTTCCCAATTGCCTGCCTAATTAACTGCTTAATTAACTGACCAATTGCCTGCCTAATTGACCGCCTAATTAACTGCCTAATTACCTGCCAAATTGCCTGCCTGCCTAATTAACTGCTTAATTGCCTGCATATTTGCCTGCTTGCCTAATTGCCTGCTTGCCTAATTGCTTGCCTAATAACTGCATAATTGCCTGCTATATTACCTGCCTAATTGCCTGCCTAATTGCTTGACTAATAAACTGCCTTATTGCCTGCCTTATTGCCTGCTTAATTGCCTG
>NW_026962057.1:0-9946 GCF_032445375.1 Bacillus rossius redtenbacheri
ATGTGTGACATTAAGGACATTATTATTAATCTTTTGTACTAACCAGAATATTGCTACGTTGGAAATTAAAATTAAAAAAAAATCAAAACTTCATATTCTTCCTTTAACTATACATATGTGTTCAGATAATCTTCTTTCATTAAAATATGGAGTCATGTCACCCAGTAATGACATATGTATGACATGAGGATATTATGGTTTATCTTTTGTACTAAGCAGAATATTGCTACGTTGGAAATTAAAATTAAAAAAAAAAAACATTACTTCATATTCTTCCTTTAACTATACATATGTGTTCAAATAATCTTCTTTTAATAAAATCTGGTTCCATGTCACCCAGTAATGACATATGTGTGACATTAAGGACATTTTGATTAATCTTTTGTACTAACCAGAATATTGCTACGTTGGAAATTAAAATTAAAAAAAAAATCAAAACTTCATATTCTTCCTTTAACTATACATATGTGTTCAGATAATCTTCTTTCATTAAAATCTGGAGTCATGTCACCCAGTAATGACATATGTATGACATTAAGGATATTATGGTTTATCTTTTGTACTAAGCAGAATATTGCTACGTTGGAAATTAAAATTTAAAAAAAAAACATTACTTCATATTCTTCCTTTAACTATACATATGTGTTCAAATAATCTTCTTTTAATAAAATCTGGTTCCATGTCACCCGGTAATGACATATGTGTGACATTAAGGACATTATGATTAATCTTTTGTACTAACCAGAATATTGCTACGTTGGAAATTAAAATTAAAAAAAAATCAAAACTTCATATTCTTCCTTTAACTATACATATGTGTTCAGATAATCTTCTTTCATTAAAATCTGGAGTCATGTCACCCAGTAATGACATATGTATGACATTAAGGATATTATGGTTTATCTTTTGTACTAAGCAGAATATTGCTACGTTGAAAATTAAAATTTAAAAAAAAAAACATTACTTCATATTCTTCCTTTAACTATACATATGTCTTCAGATAATCTTCGTTTATAAAAATCTGGAGTCATGTCACCCGGTAATGACATATGTGTGACATTAACGACATTATGGTTAAATTTTTGTACCAAGCAGAATATCGCTACGTTGGAAATTAAAATTTAAAAAAAATTCCAAATTTCATATTTTTCCTTTAACTATACATGTGTTCAGATAATCGACTTCTATTAAAATCTGGAGTCATGTCACCCAGTAATGACATATGTATGACATTAAGGTTATTATGGTTTATCTTTTGTACTAAGCAGAATATTGCTACGTTGGAAATTAAAATTTAAAAAAAAAATCATTACTTCATATTCTTCCTTTAACTATACATATGTGTTCAAATAATCTTCTTTTAATAAAATCTGGTTCCATGTCACCCGGTAATGACATATGTGTGACATTAAGGACATTATGATTAATCTTTTGTACTAACCAGAATATTGCTACGTTGGAAATAAAAATTAAAAAAAAAATCAAAACTTCATAATCTTCCTTTAACTATACATATGTGTTCAGATAATCTTCTTTCAATAAAATCTGGAGTCATGTCACCCAGTAATGACATATGTATGACATTAAGGATATTATGGATTATCTTTTGTACTAACCAGAATATTGCTACGTTGGAAATTAAAATTAAAAAAAAATCAAAACTTCATATTCTTCCTTTAACTATACATATGTGTTCAGATAATCTTCTTTCATTAAAATCTGGTTCCATGTCACCCGGTAATGACATATGTGTGACATTAAGGACATTATGATTAATCTTTTGTACTAACCAGAATATTGCTACGTTTGAAATTAAAATTAAAAAAAAATCAAAACTCCATATTCTTCCTTTAACTATACATATGTGTTCAGATAATCTTCTTTCATTAAAATCTGGAGTCATGTCACCCGGTAATGACATATGTGTGACATTAAAGACATTATGGTTAAAAATATTTACCAAGCAGAATATTGCTACGTTGGAAATTAAAATTTTAAAAAAATTCAAAACTTCATATTCTTCCTTTAACTATACATATGTGTTCAGATAATCTTCTTATATTAAAATCTGGTGCTATGTCACCCGGTAATGACATATGTGCGACATTCAGGACATTATAGTTAATCTTTTGTACCAAGCAGAATATTGCTACGTTGGAAAAAAAAATTTAAAAAAAAATTCAAAATTTCATAACCTTCCTCTAACTATACATATGTGTTCAGATAATCGTTTTTTAATCAAATATTGTGCCATGTCACCCGATAATGACATAAGTGTGACATTCAGCACATTATGGTTAATCTTTTGTACGAATCAGAATATTGCTACGCTGGAAATTAAAATTGTAAAAAAAATTCCAAACTTCATATTCTTCCTTTAACTATACATATGTGTTCAGATAATCTTCTTATATTAAAATCTGGTGCTATGTCACCCGGTAATGACATATGTGCGACATTCAGGACATTATAGTTAATCTTTTGTACCAAGCAGAATATTGCTACGTTGGAAAAAAAAATTTAAAAAAAAATTCAAAATTTCATAACCTTCCTCTAACTATACATATGTGTTCAGATAATCGTTTTTTTAATAAAATATTGTGCCATGTCACCCGATAATGACATAAGAGTGACATTCAGCACATTATGGTTAATCTTTTGTACGAATCAGAATATTGCTACGCTAGAAATTAAAATTGTATAAAAAATTCCAAACTTCATATTCTTCCTTTAACTATACATATGTGTTCAGATAATCTTCTTATATTAAAAACTGGTGCTATGTCACCCGGTAATGACATATGTGCGACATTCAGGACATTATAGTTAATCTTTTGTACCAAGCAGAATATTGCTACGTTGGAATAAAAAAATTTAAAAAAAAATTCAAAATTTCATAACCTTCCTCTAACTATACATATGTGTTCAGATAATCGTTTTTTAATAAAATATGGTGCCATGTCACCCGATAATGACATAAGTGTGACATTCAGCACATTATGGTTAATCTTTTGTACGAATCAGAATATTGCTACGCTGGAAATTAAAATTTTAAAAAAAATTCCAAACTTCATATTCTTCCTTTAACTATACATATGTGTTCAGATAATCTTCTTCTATTAAAATCTGATGTCCTGTCACCCGGTAATGACATCTGTGTGACATTGAGGACATTATAGTTAATCTTTTGTTTCAAGCAGAATATTGCTACGTTGGAAATAAAAATTTAAAAAAAAAATAAAATCTTCATAACCTTCCTTTAACTATACATGTGTGTTCAAATAATCTTTTTTTTTTTAAACTGGTGTCATGTCACCCGGTAATGACGCATGTGTGACATTAAGAACAATATGGTAAATGATTTTTACCAATCAGAATATTGCTACGTTAGAAATTAAAATTTTAAAAAAATTAAAAACTTCATATTCTTCCTTTAACTATACATATGTGTTCAGATAATCTTCTTATATTAAAATCTGGTGCTATGTCACCCGGTAATGACATATGTGCGACTTTCAGGACATTATAGTTAATCTTTTGTACCAAGCAGAATATTGCTACGTTGGTAATTAAAATTTAAAAAAAAAATCAAAACTTTATATTTTTCCGTTAACTATGCATATGTGTTTAGATTATCTTCTTTTAATAAAATCTGGTGCCATGTCACCCGGTATTGACATATGTGTGACATTAAGCACATTATGTTTATTCTTTTGTAACAAGCAAAATATTGATACGTTGGTAATTAAAATTTAAAAAAAAATTTCAAACTTCATATTCTTCCTTTAACTATACATATGTCTTCAGATAATCTTCGTTTATAAAAATCTGGAGTCATGTCACCCGGTAATGACATATGTGTGACATTAACGACATTATGGTTAAATTTTTGTACCAAGCAGAATATCACTACGTTGGAAATTAAAATTTAAAAAAAATTCCAAATTTCATATTTTTCCTTTAACTATACATGTGTTCAGATAATCGACTTCTATTAAAATCTGGAGTCATGTCACCCAGTAATGACATATGTATGACATTAAGGTTATTATGGTTTATCTTTTGTACTAAGCAGAATATTGCTACGTTGGAAATTAAAATTTAAAAAAAAAATCATTACTTAATATTCTTCCTTTAACTATACATATGTGTTCAAATAATCTTCTTTTAATAAAATCTGGTTCCATGTCACCCGGTAATGACATATGTGTGACATTAAGGACATTATGATTAATCTTTTGTACTAACCAGAATATTGCTACGTTGGAAATAAAAATTAAAAAAAAATCAAAACTTCATAATCTTCCTTTAACTATACATATGTGTTCAGATAATCTTCTTTCAATAAAATCTGGAGTCATGTCACCCAGTAATGACATATGTATGACATTAAGGATATTATGGATTATCTTTTGTACTAAGCAGAATATTGCTACGTTGGAAATTAAAATTAAAAAAAAAAACATTACTTCATATTCTTCCTTTAACTATACATATGTGTTCAAATAATCTTCTTTTAATAAAATCTGGTTCCATGTCACCCGGTAATGACATATGTGTGACATTAAGGACATTATGACTAATCTTTTGTACTAACCAGAATATTGCGACGTTTGAAATTAAAATTAAAAAAAAATCAAAACTTCATATTCTTCCTTTAACTATACATATGTGTTCAGATAATCTTCTTTCATTAAAATCTGGAGTCATGTCACCCGGTAATGACATATGTGTGACATTAAGGACATTATGGTTAAAAATATTTACCAAGCAGAATATTGCCACGTTGGAAATTAAAATTTTAAAAAAATTCAAAACTTCATATTCTTCCTTTAACTATACATATGTGTTCAGATAATCTTCTTATATTAAAATCTGGTGCTATGTCACCCGGTAATGACATATGTGCGACATTCAGGACATTATAGTTAATCGTTTGTACCAAGCAGAATATTGCTACGTTGGAAAAAAAAATTTAAAAAAAAATTCAAAATTTCATAACCTTCCTCTAACTATACATATGTGTTCAGATAATCGTTTTTTAATAAAATATTGTGAAATGTCACCCGATAATGACATAAGTGTGACATTCAGCACATTATATTTAATCTTTTGTACGAATCAGAATATTGCTACGCTGGAAATTAAAATTGTAAAAAAAATTCCAAACTTTATATTCTTCCTTTAACTATACATATGTGTTCAGATAATCTTCTTATATTAAAATCTGGTGCTATGTCACCCGGTAATGACATATGTGCGACATTCAGGACATTATAGTTAATCTTTTGTACCAAGCAGAATATTGCTACGTTGGAAAAAAAAATTAAAAAAAAAAATTCAAAATTTCATAACCTTCCTCTAACTATACATATGTGTTCAGATAATCGTTTTTTAATAAAATATGGTGCCATGTCACCCGATATTGACATAAGTGTGACATTCAGCACATTATGGTTAATCTTTTGTACGAATCAGAATATTGCTATGCTGGAAATTAAAATTTTAAAAAAAATTCCAAACTTCATATTCTTCCTTTAACTATACATATGTGTTCAGATAATCTTCTTCTATTAAAATCTGATGTCCTGTCACCCGGTAATGACATCTGTGTGACATTAAGGACATTATAGTTAATCTTTTGTTTCAAGCAGAATATTGCTACGTTGGAAATAAAAATTTAAAAAAATAATAAAATCTTCATAACCTTCCTTTAACTATACATGTGTTCAAATAATCTTTTTTTTTTAAAAACTGGTGTCATGTCACCCGGTAATGACACATGTGTGACATTAAGGACAATATGGTTAATGTTTTTTACCAATCAGAATATTGCTACGTTTGAAATTAAAATTTTAAAAAAATTCAAAACTTCATATTCTTCCTTTAACTATACATATGTGTTCAGATAATCTTCTTATATTAAAATCTGGTGCTATGTCACCCGGTAATGACATATGTGCGACATTCAGGACATTATAGTTAATATTTTGTACCAAGCAGAATATTGCTACGTTGGAAAAAAAAATTTAAAAAAAAATTCAAAATTTCATAACCTTCCTTTAACTATACATGTGTGTTCAAATAATCTTTTTTTTTTTAAACTGGTGTCATGTCACCCGGTAATGAAGCATGTGTGACATTCAGCACATTATGGTTAATCTTTTGTACGAATCAAAATATTGCTACGCTGGAAATTAAAATTTTAAAAAAATTTCCAAACTTCATATTCTTCATTTAACTATACATATGTGTTCAGATAATCTTCTTATATTAAAATCTGGTGCTATGTCACCCGGTAATGACATATGTGCGACATTCAGGACATTATAGTTAATCTTTTGTACAAAGCAGAGTATTGCTACGTTGGTAATTAAAATTTAAAAAAAAAATCAAAACTTTATATTTTTCCTTTAACTATGCATATGTGTTTAGATTATCTTCTTTTAATAAAATCTGGTGCCATGTCACCCGGTATTGACATATGTGTGACATTAAGCACATTATGTTTATTCTTTTGTAACAAGCAAAATATTGATACGTTGGTAATTAAAATTTAAAAAAAAATTTCAAACTTCATATTCTTCCTTTAACTATACATATGTCTTCAGATAATCTTCATTTATAAAAATCTGGAGTCATGTCACCCTGTAATGACATATGTGTGCAATTAACGACATTATGGTTAAATTTTTATACCAAGCAGAATATCACTACGTTGGAAATTAAAATTTAAAAAAAATTCCAAATTTCATATTTTTCCTTTAACTATACATGTGTTCAGATAATCGACTTCTATTAAAATCTGGAGTCATGTCACCCAGTGATGACATATGTATGACATTAAGGTTATTATGGTTTATCTTTTGTACTAAGCAGAATATTGCTACGTTGGAAATTAAAATTTAAAAAAAAAAATCATTACTTCATATTCTTCCTGTAACTATACATATGTGTTCAAATAATCTTCTTTTAATAAAATCTGGTTCCATGTCACCCGGTAATGACATATGTGTGACATTAAGGACATTATGATTAATCTTTTGTACTAACCAGAATATTGCTACGTTGGAAATTAAAATTAAAAAAAATCAGAACTTCATATTCTTCCTTTAACTATACATATGTGTTCAGATAATCTTCTTTCATTAAAATCTGGAGTCATGTCACCCAGTAATGACATATGTATGACATTAAGGATATTATGGTTTATCTTTTGTACTAAGCAGAATATTGCTACGTTGGAAATTAAAATTTAAAAAAAAAAAAACATTACTTCATATTCTTCCTTTAACTATACATATGTGTTCAAATAATCTTCTTTTAATAAAATCTAGTTCCATGTCACCCGGTAATGACATATGTGTGACATTAAGGACATTATGATTAATCTTTTGTACTAACCAGAATATTGCTACGTTTGAAATTAAAATTTAAAAAAAATCAAAACTTCATATTCTTCCTTTAACTATACATATGTGTTCAGATAATCTTCTTTCATTAAAATCTGGAGTCATGTCACCCGGTAATGACATATGTGTGACATTAAGGACATTATGGTTAAAAATATTTACCAAGCAGAATATTGCTACGTTGGAAATTAAAATTTTAAAAAAATTCAAAACTTCATATTCTTCCTTTAACTATACATATGTGTTGAGATAATCTTCTTATATTAAAATCTGGTGCTATGTCACCCGGTAATGACATATGTGCGACATTCAGGACATTATAGTTAATCTTTTGTACCAAGCATAATATTGCTACGTTGGAAAAAAAAATTTAAAAAAAAATTCAAAATTTCATACCCTTCCTCTAACTATACATATGTGTTCAGATAATCGTTTTTTAATAAAATATTGTGCCATGTCACCCGATAATGACATAAGTGTGACATTCAGCACATTATGGTTAATCTTTTGTACGAATCAGAATATTGCTACGCTGGAAATTAAAATTGTAAAAAAAATTCAAAACTTCATATTCTTCCTTTAACTATACATATGTGTTCAGATAATCTTCTTATATTAAAATCTAGTGCTATGTCACCCGGTAATGACATATGTGCGACATTCAGGACATTATAGTTAATATTTTGTACCAAGCAGAATATTGCTACGTTGGAAAAAAAAATTTAAAAAAAAAATTCAAAATTTCATAACCTTCCTCTAACTATACATATGTGTTCAGATAATCGTTTTTTAATAAAATATGGTGCAATGTCACCCGATATTGACATAAGTGTGACATTCAGCACATTATGGTTAATCTTTTGTACGAATCAGAATATTGCTATGCTGGAAATTAAAATTTTAAAAAAAATTCCAAACTTCATATTCTTCCTTTAACTATACATATGTGTTCAGATAATCTTCTTCTATTAAAATCTGATGTCCTGTCACCCGGTAATGACATCTGTGTGACATTAAGGACATTATAGTTAATCTTTTGTTTCAAGCAGAATATTGCTACGTTGGAAATAAAAATTTAAAAAAATAATAAAATCTTCATAACCTTCCTTTAACTATACATGTGTGTTCAAATAATCTTTTTTTTTTAAAAACTGGTGTCATGTCACCCGGTAATGACACATGTGTGACATTAAGGACAATATGGTTAATGTTTTTTACCAATCAGAATATTGCTACGTTTGAAATTAAAATTTTAAAAAAATTCAAAACTTCATATTCTTCCTTTAACTATACATATGTGTTCAGATAATCTTCTTATATTAAAATCTGGTGCTATGTCACCCGGTAATGACATATGTGCGACATTCAGGACATTATAGTTAATATTTTGTACCAAGCAGAATATTGCTACGTTGGAAAAAAAAAATTTAAAAAAAAATTCAAAATTTCATAACCTTCCTTTAACTATACATGTGTGTTCAAATAATCTTTTTTTTTTTTAAACTGGTGTCATGTCACCCGGTAATGACGCATGTGTGACATTCAGCACATTATGGTTAATCTTTTGTACGAATCAAAATATTGCTACGCTGGAAATTAAAATTTTAAAAAAATTTCCAAACTTCATATTCTTCATTTAACTATACATATGTGTTCAGATAATCTTCTTATATTAAAATCTGGTGCTATGTCACCCGGTAATGACATATGTGCGATATTCAGGACATTATAGTTAATCTTTTGTACAAAGCAGAATATTGCTACGTTGGTAATTAAAATTAAAAAAAAAATCAAAACTTTATATTTTTCCTTTAACTATGCATATGTGTTTAGATTATCTTCTTTTAATAAAATCTGGTGCCATGTCACCCGGTATTGACATATGTGTGACATTAAGCACATTATGTTTATTCTTTTGTAACAAGCAAAATATTGATACGTTGGTAATTAAAATTTTAAAAAAAATTTCAAACTTCATATTCTTCCTTTAACTATACATATGTCTTCAGATAATCTTCATTTATAAAAATCTGGAGTCATGTCACCCTGTAATGACATATGTGTGACATTAACGACATTATGGTTAAATTTTTGTACCAAGCAGAATATTACTACGTTGGAAATTAAAATTTAAAAAAAATTCCAAATTTCATATTTTTCCTTTAACTATACATGTGTTCAGATAATCGACTTCTATTAAAATCTGGAGTCATGTCACCCAGTGATGACATATGTATGACATTAAGGTTATTATGGTTTATCTTTTGTACTAAGCAGAATATTGCTACGTTGGAAATTAAAATTTAAAAAAAAAAAATCATTACTTCATATTCTTCCTTTAACTATACATATGTGTTCAAATAATCTTCTTTTAATAAAATCTGGTTCCATGTCACCCGGTAATGACATATGTGTGACATTAAGGACATTATGATTAATCTTTTGTACTAACCAGAATATTGCTACGTTGGAAATTAAAATTAAAAAAAAATCAGAACTTCATATTCTTCCTTTAACTATACATATGTGTTCAG